>NC_057803.1:635454448-635581755 GCF_018294505.1 Triticum aestivum
TTTTGCAAAAAAAAGAATAAAAAATACAGTAGTGGCGCACTTGGTGGTTGGTGCGCCATTACTAGTTAGAACTAGTAATAGCGCACTGTCCCTGGATGCGCCATTAGTATGCTTGGAAAAATGAAAAAAAAGTTTTTGTTACTAGTGGCGCACCATGTGTCTGGTGCACCATTAGTGTCTTCCACACTAATGGCGCACCAGCACATGGTGCGCCATTAGTATATAGTAGTGGCGCACCACATGTCTGGTGCGCCATTGGTGTCAATTTCATATATAGCCTTTTTCCTAGTAGTGACAGTGGGAAATTATTAGGGCCAAGCTTGATTGATTCTTTGATTTGAGGGAGAAGATAAATGGAAACCCGGTTCGGTCGTCAGTATTTCATTATCATCATGAAAACCCGGTTAACCAAAATTTGGGTCTATTTGTTGGATATGCATCAAACTCCCACACATACTGTATTCTCAATAAATCCACGGGATGTATTGAGAAAACAGCGAATGTGGAGTGTGATGAGAATTACAGCTTCCATGCGGAGCAATTTGTTTCAAGTGTTGTAGGTGATGAGGCTCCTTCCCGAGATACAAGTACAATGGGGGTTGGTCATATCATTCCACAAGAAACACCCCTTGTCCATGTACAAGAAGAAGGAGTAAGAGCCCCTCTTGTGGATCCACCACAAGGGAAGTCATCACCCCCAACATAAGAACAAGATGCTATGGTAGATCATGTACCTATCCAAGAACAAGATCAAGTCCCTCATGTTCGCTTACTAGATCAAGGGCCCCTTGAACCAATGCTCTCTCTCGGTAACAAGTACTTACTTCATGCATTTATTTAAATTGGAGTCAACATTGTGTATGTTGCATCATAGCATGATTGGTACTTGTTGAGTGAGTGCTTGTATGTTTTGCATATATGTTTGCACTCATGAGTTGTTGGATATATTTTGGACCCATGCTTAGCATGATTATCATATTGGATATCTCCATTATCCCTTGTCCAAAATATGTTCTTTGGATCCTTTGAATGTTTGATTCTCTTGTCATATCATTTTGGTGCATACTATGGATCCTCAATATAGTGTGAATTTCTTCTTTTGTTCGTAACTGGATATGTGCATTTGATTCCACTCACAATATGAGAAATGCACAAATTAAGGAGGAACTCATACTATATTGGCCGTCTAGATTTTTCTTCCATTTTGGCACTTGTTGCCAATGGGGGAGAAGTTTAGAGGGTTTAGGTGAAGTGGGTTGGTTCCTGTCATTCATGCTTATCTACTTTTGTTGTGCTTGCTCATTGCATGGATGTGTATATAGAGGAAACTCCACCAAGTTATTTCCTGTGCATATATTGTGGGGGAGTTTGCTCTATATATTGTGGTTCCTCTAGCATCAAATTCTTGTGTAGTATTTCGATGCTAGTACAACCGGTTTGGATAACATCAACTATCTTTGTGATGTTTGAGGCTATCAAAACCACCTCAAGTATACAATTTATTCTCGGATATATTGCATACTTGTTTTAAATTCATTGTATAAACCCTCTTGTTGAGATTGTCATCAATTACCAAAATGGGGGAGATTGAAAGGGCATGTAGCCCCTAAGTGTTGAGATATATTTAAAGGTTTTGTCCATAGATGGTGCCACAAGGATATTGGATGGAATCAAGGATGAAGTCCATATATATGAAGATATACTTGCCCTATGCTTTGGTATTAAATGACAATTCCTATGGAGAATCAAGTGCATTGAATCTTATATGAAGATATGTTCCATAGTGATGCTTGAAGTGCATTGGGTTGTTTTGTGAAGTCTGCCATCAAAGTATCCGAAGAAGTCCTCATGGTATCCTTCTCTGGATACCCCGTGCACACGGGCTTGTACCGTGTGCACGGGGTCGAGTGTCAACTCTCTGGATACCCCGTGCTCACGGGGCCTAGGTGTTGGCTCTCGAGATCCCATATCCAGTAAGGTTTCAAGTTGGTATTTGGGTACTTCTATTGAAGCCATCAAGATTGGTTTCAATGCCTAATCTAATTATGTTTATGATGGAGTTCATTGGAGGATCTCAAAGACTGATATATTTGGGCTTCTGAGGATCAAGGCTTGAGAGAGTAATCAAAGAGAAGAATTCAAGTTATGGTTTCAAGACAAGATCATGGTGAGCTCATGTGTTGGGTTTAGGTTGATCAAGTCTTGAAGCAAACAACTAGAGTGAAGAATTCATTATGCCTCTCAAGATATTATGATGGATGGCTTTTAAGGATCAAGGGCTTAAGAGAATAATCAAAGAGAAGAATTCAAGTTATGGTTTCAGGACAAGATCATGGTGAGCTCATGTGTTGGGTTTAGGTTGATCAAGTCTTGAAGCAAACAACTAGAGTGAAGAATTCATTGTGCCTCTCAAGATATTACGATGGAGGGCTTTTAAGGATCAAGGGCTTGAGAGAATAATTAAAGAGAAGAATTCAAGTTATGGTCTCAAGACAAGATCATGGTGATCTCATGTGTTGGTTTTCGTTTGATCAAGTCTTGAAGCAAGCAACTAGAGTGACGAATTCATTATGCCTCTCAAGAGATTGTGATGGAGTTTTTAGAAGGGCAAGTGGTGGCCAAGATGATATTCATAGTGGGACTTGATATGGCCATGAAAGAGTCTTTGGTGATATCGTCTTGAAGCAATTAAGGGAAATGAAGAGTTCATTGTGGCTTTCAAGAAACCAAGATGGAGCTTGGAGTAAAGATGTTGGTTGACCAAGATGAAGCTCGAAGATTATATCTAGATGGTAAACTCTCAAAGCGCAAACATTGTACCACGTGGGATCAAGTGATCTAGTGGTATGGTAAGTAATTGTGAATTGTGCTTTGTTACCTAATCCATGCTATGTGTTTGTTATGTCTATGTGGGTTAGGTATTTCTCATGGGCTTGCATCAAAAGGAAAGATCTCAAGTAGCCTATGTGTGGATGACATCAAGTGGTGATGGTCATCGGGTTCGAAGAGTCCAAGTGCAAGATGAGAAACCGGAGGTTATATGCTTTGAATCTTGCGGTCCACATCATGATAATGCTCATGTGAAGATGGGCTTAAGTTAAGGCTTCCCTCATTGCAATATGAGGAAGCAATTCAAGCATCTTCACCAAGTGGTTGTGGACAAGAAAGGGATTCCAACTTGGGACAAGCATTGGAGTCATCACCAAGCTCAAGTTGAATATGCAAGGCAAAGGTATACCTTAGCTAGGTTTTCCTAGTTTTGCCGGTCTCATGGTGCTTGGAGAGAGACCAGATTATAGGTTTGATAGCCGTACTATCAAGAGGGACTCTTGGGCGAGTAGCTTGATCACGTCGCATGTAGAGAGCTCAAACCTTTGCATTAATTGCATCATACTTTCTTGTTGATCTTTGGTGGTTCTCTATGTGAGGACCTTGGGCTTTTCCCTAGCGTCAAAACGAGCCCAAGATCATCAAATTCGGAGTTCGTATGCCAAAGTTATGCATGTTTTAGTGGGCTGCTGCAGGCTGTCCTGGGTACCCCGTGGGCACGGGGTTTTTGACCCCCATGGGCACGGGGCCCCATGTGCACGGGCTCATACCGTGCGCACGGGACCCCGTGGGCACGGGGTGTCCAGGAACTGCCCGTTGAGCCCCAACGGCTAGTTTTGGGTTTTGGCTATTTAAGGGCTCCTTCCTCCCACCGGTTGTGGGGTTGTTCATTCACATTCTAAACATCATTTTGAGCCTCTTACCACCTCTCCCAAACCCCTATCTCCCCTCTAAGTGAAGGGGGATTTGTGGATGGATCTTGGAATCATTTGTTGATTTCCTCCATTGCATCCCCTCTCTTCAATCTCCCACTTTCCTGAGTTGCATCCTGTGAGATTGAGAGAGTGAGTTGATCATTTGTTGCTTGACCTTGCATTGCATTTTTTGCATTGGTTTGAGCTCCCCGCATCGATTTGTTCGAGTGAAAGCCCGTGAGTTTATTACTCTTGGAGGCTTCGCCTCCTAGACGGTTTGGTGATATCATTGAGAAGATTGTGAAGAGGCCTATGTGGCCAAGGTTCCCCCGGAAGCTTCCTTTTGTGGTGTGCTCCGAGGAAGGGTGTTCAAGTGGCCTAGGTGGTCAAGTTCCTCCGGAAACTTCCGTGGTTGTGGTGTGCTCTGGAGAAGTTTGTAAAGGTGTGGTGGTCGCCTTCAAGACCAACCCCGAGTGAACCGAGGCTCATCTGTTGGGGTGACTCGAAGGGGAGAATACGGTGAGTCACTTGGTGACGGGCCGGAGCTTCGGCTTCGGCACCGCTCTAACAGAGATTAGCACTCTCACGAGTGTGAACTTCGGGATAAATCCGCGTCCCCGACTCACTTGTGGTTATCTCATACCCACACCCTTTACTTTCCGCAATTCATACTTGCTCATATTGAGATATCTTGTAATAGTTGAATTGCTTAGTTGTTCCTTCATTTCCATATCTTGTGATATAGTTTGTGCTTGCTAGTTTTCTTAAGTGCCTATCTTGTTTAGCATAGGTTGTTGGTGCACTTAGTTGAGCCTAGCATATTTAGGATTTGTGCTTGAAAAGTATCTGTTAGTTTAATTCGGAATTAGGATAAAGCTAAATCCGTAAAAGTTTTAAAACTCCTATTCACCCCTCCCCCCTCTAGTCATCATCTAGATCATTTCAGCATTACTATTCGTTCAACCGAGAGTCTTGTCTCCCTGGTTGATGGTACCATCAAGATTAATAAAAGAAGTTGGGCTATGGATTTGGACCTCTCATTCTGCATGATTTTGTTTCCTCCAAGGCGACTCAAGATCATGCGATCTCTCAATCTACTGAATTCTGAACTATTTGTCTGTTGTGCCTAATGGTGAGATGGCATATGCTAATATGCAGATGATGAGTGTCCCTTATATTTACCTGATCTTGTCGATCAATGCTAAAGAAGATCAGTAGGGAGCAGATCAACAATGTAAATGTCAGCACTTTTCAATGTGCTCCTCTGGTTATTATAGTAGTAGTAAAGACAAAATCATAACGCTCATTTGGATGTGTGTAATTTGCATCTTTTTTTGGATCCATGATGATGAATCGCTGCTGTTTTTGGTTCATGCATGACATGGCTTGCAGCTCCAGTACCGTACCTAGTTCATGAAAATATACCACTCTGTAACTTCTATGTAAATATGACAGTAATGTACATGCCACAAAGGTCGTAAATCAAGTACAAACATCATGGCCAGGAAAAAAATGTTTAAAAATTTACCCCGGTAACTTCTATGTAAATACCTTGGTAATATGCACAGTACCGATATGATAATTTGCACACGAACACCTTGGTAACATTTTCGCCCCGAAGGAAAAAATATCGAAAAAATACTCCCAGTAACTTCTGTGTGAATAGGATGATTATATACACATTGTATGCCTAGTAACTTACTTAGCCTACGTATAACTTTTGGCTCTGAAAAAAAATTGTTCAAGAACCCCCACCTTAGTAAATTTCATGTTAATACCTTGATAATATACACACCACAGATATGATAACTTGCACACGAACACCTTGGTAACCTTTTGACCCAAGATTTTTTTTTGACACTATAACCCCGCTAACTTGAGTTTAAATAATATGATAATATATGCACGATAGGCATGGTAACTTACTTGGCGTAGGCGTGTAAACTTTTGGCCAGGGAAAGAAGTTGTTTAAAAACATATCACGGTAACTTATGTGTAAATACATTGATAATATGCACACCACATATACGATAACTTGCATATGAACACCCTGATAACTTTTTAACCCTAGTGGGAAAAATGCTTGAAAACATACCTCGATAATTTATGTGTAAATTGCATTCTAATATACGCATCGCAGACTTGATAACTCACGGACAAACACAATGGTAATGTTTTTGACCGAGAAAAAGTAGTTGAAAACATACCTCATAACTTATGTGAAAATAGCAGAATAATATACGAAACACATACTCGATAACTTACATACAAACACCACAGTAACTTTTTTTGATAGGGAGAAAAACTTGTTGAATAATATAACCTCAGTAACTTATGTGGAAATAGCACTGTAATATACAAATCACGTACATGATAACTTAGTACAAACACTGCGGTAACTTTTTAGACCGGGAGAAATAAAAGTTGTTGAAAACATTTACCCCAGATAACTTATGTGAAAATAACATGATAATATACGAACTGCGTGCTCGATAACTTATTTATAACAATGCGGTAATTTTGACCAAAGGGGAAAAAGTTGTTGAAAAACATACCCCCTTCCTCATGGTAACTTATGTGAAAATAGCACGATAATATGTGAACCTTATACCCGACAACTTACGAGAAACACCACGGTAATTTTTTGATTGGGAGAAAGGTTGTTCAAAACATATCCCGGTAACTTATGTGAAAAATAGCACAGTAATATACAAACCATATATCTGATAATTTACGTACAAATACCACTATAACTTTTGACCAAGGGGAAAAAGTTGTTGAAAAACATCCTCCGATAAATTATGTGAAAATAGCATGATAATATACGAAACACATACCTGATAACTTAAGTACAAATACCGCGGTAACTTTTGACAAGGGGGCAAAAGTTGCTAAAAAATATAACCCTGATAACTTCTGTGGAAATTCCACGGTAGGTTGCATATTGTAGGCATGCTAAATTATGTAGCCGAGGTGTGATAACTTCTGATTCAGAAAATTGGAACATATCAACTTGGAATCTAGTTTCGAAGATCTCATCGCGATGAATCTTTTATGTGAATACAATTTTTGCATCGGACCGACGGTTTGAGCTACAAAACATTTTAAAATTTAGGAACAAGGAAAATCTAGGATGAGATCAGCTTTTTTGTCTTTTAGTGATGCATGTAATTAGAGAAAGAATACACGTGAAATAAGAGTGGTTCATCCTAATACAGTTATGCATGTATTTAGATGGAAGAAAGGCGTGTGTGAAACTTTTAGCTATATGGCACATGTGTGCCAAATATCACGGTCCATATATATAACTTTTTTTTGAAAAAAGGCAGGAGCACTGCCTTTCATATAGAAGAATAAAATATGTTGCAAATATTTACACGAAGCTCTTTGAAATAAGGCAAAGCCAAGAAAACCCCACAATAGGACATGTGGTCTACTGGCGCAAAAGCAGGCAGCTAGATTTGTGTATGTGAATATCCTCGAGGCTAAGTGAGCCACCTAGCGATACACATCTCTACTATTAAAGGGGATCGAACGTCGTGATGGTTCGACCTCCTTCGATACCCCCACCTCGTTCGATCCCCCACCCCGCACGCACGAACCCACCCTCCAAACCAGCGGAAAAAAAGAGAAAATCCAGCACGTCTCCACACAATCACGATCTCCCTCGAACCCGAAACCACCCCGTCAGCCTCACTCTCCCGTAGCAGCAATCTCACGAAACCAGAAGTTCTCGTCTCCAAACCTGCTCACGAAGGAGAACCATCCGGCCTGGAGCAGCGCGCCCTCTCCCGCGACCACCCGCGTGCCTTCGTCCCCTCACCAGCAATTCAGGCGACAAACAACCCTACGCAAGTATGCAACCCTGCCGCCCTACCCCATGCCATGGGTTCGTCGCGCCTTCATCTTAGACGAGCCGCCGGGAGATGGGAAGCGGGCCAGTCCTTTGATAAGGAGGTGTCACCGAAGGTCCTATCTGCCACTTACCTTCGCCCAGGCACCCGCTGACCCGGCTGACCCATCGTTAACCAATGGTGGAGGTGTTCGAGGAGTTTGCCCCAGGCCTGCGAGTGGAGCACGTCAACGGCCCTCTTGCCGTTGAGGCCTTCCGAGACTGATTCCACAGTGCCACCTGCTTAGGCTGGATCAGGGCTCCAAGTACAATTACCAGTAAGCTCTCTTTCTTCCTTCTCCTCTCTGAAATTTTGTTTAGTTCTCTTCTTGATCTGATCCCTAATACGGAACTCGAGCCCGATCTTGATTTCTTGGTTATGACTTGCACTGTTATTGTTGATACAAATTCATCGAAAAACTTCTAATGGAGACAGAATAATAGTTATATTGTTCTTCTATTTCACGACTTACTGTGAATTTTTTGTGCCAAATGCGGTGCAGGTTCATGTGCCCCTGCTAACTGTCATGTTTTTTAGGATAGAGAAAAGGTATGAACATGGACCTCTAATATTTCTCTATACATTTGGACGCGGCTAATCTGCACCCGAGTTCATATGCTCCCGCATGAACAGTAAAATCGAAAAAAAATCAAAAAAAAATTCAAAATATTCCAATTTTTTTTTGAGAGAAACATTGACAAAAGTTCTAAGTGCCTGCAAAAATTTGTATTGAAATCACATTCCTAGAAGGCGTGGCAAAAAAAACAAAAATAGTACTCTAAAAAAGCTACTTTCAAATGCATTTTGAAGCACTGAATTTGTTTTTTTTGCCACGCCTTACAGCAATGTGATTTCATGATGAATTTTTATAGGCACTTAGAACTTTTGTCAATGTTTCTCTCAAAAAAATTTGGAATTTTTTGAATTTTTTTCGATTTTTTCCTCGATTTTACTGTTCATGCGGGAGCATATGAGCTCGGGTGCAGAATGGACTTTTCGTATACATTTGACAATTTGATTCTTTCTCAAAAAAGAAAGTAAATCCATCATTGCTAATATGTAGATGTAGGAGAAATTATATTTTTTCAGTTTTGTAACTACTGACAGAGTTTGCGTTCTTTGTAGCAGAAATTTGATAGCCTTGTTTATTTTGTTACGCCATTCTCTACATATAGTCTTCTTGTTGTGATGGATAGGCCGCGGTGACAGCAATCGGAGGAGAATTTGGAAGATGGGGTGGATAACCGGCGAGGTTACACGGACGGCTATAGCAGTACATCAGACTTAGCTTCATATTCCGGGCTGATAATAATTTCTTCTTTGTGTTTTGGTTTTTCTTAGTATCCCATGTGTTAGTTCTGCATGTATTTTATTTGTTTACTGAAACTAGGAGCAGTAGTACATCAGAGTAGTTACTGAAAATACTCCTACTACAGGCAGTGGCGGCGCCAGAAAATGAAGGCTGGGCATTCATCCAATTTTTTTAGGCTGTAGGCCTGTAGGCCTGTAGCCGGCATGCTGTGTGGGCTGTCGGCTTGTGGGCCGTTGAATGAAGACATCTACTAATTTGTTTGGGCCAAATCTTGGGTATTCACATGAATACAGGTGAATACCCCTGGCGCCGCCGCTGACTACAGGAGGTATTGCATACGGCTTTGGCGGAGAATGCAACTTGTTTTCTGATTTTTATTTGATATCCGTATTTGTGTGTGCTGTAACAATGATTCAATACTAAGGTCAGGATAAGGTGGAAGACTTAGTAAGCTCCACAATGGCGAAACTTTCGGTAACCATCTGTTTACTTCTTCCGACTATTCAATGACCAATATGTCCTGAAAATTAGCTACTATATATGATGTACTAAAATGCTGCTCAATCAAGAGCTTTCTGTACACACACCTACCTAATATCTGTGTGTTGCTACTTAAGATGATGCTGGATGTAGTACATGCCTTTTTATTAATTCCATCCTTAAGATGTTTCTCTCGAATTTATATAATAAGTTAGTTCTATAATTGTTTTATAAAGTGTACTTTACATGATAATAACAATTTCTATAGAGTATTTTAATGTTTTTCAAATAAAAAGTATGTGTTGAAAATAATAACATTAAGTATCTCTAGATTTTGTTCAGTAAATCACTGCATATAGATGTATGTCTATTTGTAGCATTTTATAGTGAGGTAGTGACACAGGCAAGTATGAGATGTACCTTGTGTTCACATAAGCTTTTCACAAGAAGGAAAATACTACAAAGGTCTTAGTGCTACATCATAGTAATTTCATTCATATTCATTATATATATATATATACTCCCTCTGTCCCAAATTAAGTGTCTCAACTTAAGTTAGTACAAAAGTTGAGACACTTATTTTGGGACGGAGGGAATGGAATACATCTCACCTTGCAATCTTGGCTCTTTCACTATCAATTGAGTACATCCGATTGTTTCACTGTAACTATATTGGAGATAAGCATAATGTTGATATACCCGTGATTGATAAATTTAAGAAAATATGAGAGACCTGCACCTGCAATAATCAGGTTGAATTGGCTTTTGAGAAAATATCTGGAAAGTGGAAACCATGATGTTGATATACCTCTGATTGCAGTGCTGCATATTAGTACATCTATATGCTCTTATATTTCTTTACGGAGGGAGTACTACTTTGAGTATACAGTCTTCACTAAAGAGGACAAAAATCTACATTCTTCCAACTTAGGTTTATCTTCACTATTTGTTTTCTGGTTCTATTTTTCAGATTATAAACCACTTCTTTGGTTCGAAGGAAGAAACTCCATTGCTGCTTAGGACTTGGTGGTGAGTAAGTTAAAAGGGCATGGTAACTATGACTATACATAACTATGCATGGCTTTGTTTTGAAACTACAGCTACATGTTAGATCTCGTATGGAAATCCATGCACCAAGTATTTCATGTGTCAATTGTTAAAATAGGAAAACATAAAAAATGATGTTATGTTTTGAATGGAACACACAAACTCAACTAAGTACATTTGTGAAATCCTATGCAGAAGAGAATATATTTTCATTTAAGCTAGGTATGCTGATGAACACCTTGAAGAGGATTGCTCTCACATTTGAAAAAGTTTTAGCAGTCCACTGTTGATGGGATTCTGAAGGAAGGTTTGTTCCTACATCTATCTCTGTCATTGGGCTGAACCGGCAGACCTAAGGGAACATTATATTTATATCCTTGGTCGGAAGCTTGGGAAGGGCGAGGTTGGGATGGCATACTTCTGCACTGAGACAAGTACATCTGAGCTGAACGTTGTAGAGCTTGTAGGAATTGTTGTCAGCGCTTTGCCTATGTGCCATTCACAAGAATATTTTATAAGTAAAAATAGTCTAGAGAAATGATGTGATTCAATAAATTTCAAAATTTTAAATACCTACTTATTATTATTATTATTATTAATTCTACATATTTTCTGAAATATCCTTGATTTTTCTAAATTTTGGGCTTTTTCTAATTTCTCATTTGATTTTATCATGCATGCTGAGCTCTAGATATGATGAGGCTAGCCAAGACAGGCATGTGGTTAGAGGGCAGTAGTCTGCCCAGAGCAAGGAGTAAATGAAGACGGATGCGTGAGGCTGAGGCATGATACCGTTAGAAAGTATATATGTATTATTCGACGTATGTGTTCAAGTGGCTGTTATTCCATTTCCAAATCATGTGCTTTTGTCAAAACAAGTGGAGGGAGGTTAAGAAGTTCATTGTCATTATGTCAGTAAGGTGATGAAGAGGGTGGATATCGGTCTACAGACATAGAAGAGTGAAGATATCTGAAGAAAAAAAGTATTCATATTCGTTATTCCATGGCAACACACGCACAATCATGGTCATTTTGACATCTGGTGTCAGAAAATGCAGAGCAATATGAGCTTGTCATAGTAGCTATTTAGTTGGAAGAAAACATAGATTGAAGATGGACATATCTGATGTGCCTGCTTGATAGGTTGCTTATTTAGTTATGTGGATGCAGTGATGCTTCCTTTGTTGTGGATATGTGCTCTTTTTTTAATATTTTCTTGCTTCTTACTTGTCCATCAGGCTACTTTGGTACATTTTAGAGAGAAATTTGTAACGGAGGGAGTACATTGTATATGGAAGACGGTGTCATACTATTCTGTGGGGTGAGCGCATTAAGCAGGAGGGGTTGTCGGGGCTACAAGAGGGCTTATCGTGGGTTTGTTTATAGCAGCGAGCCACTAGCAAGGTTGGATCAGCGTTCGCGGCGAATAACAATGGTGAGTGACGTTCAAATTTATGTTCCGTGGCAACGCACGGGCACTCAGCTAGTAATTTTAAAATCTGGACTGGACTGGCAGTCCAACAGGAAAAAACGGAACCAAGGTCTCGTCCAGTTTTTTAATGTATGTTGGTCTTTTACCAAAAGAAAATATACTTTTCGCCCCTCAATTCTTGGTGCAGTCTAGATTTGGTCCCTCAGCTTTAAAATCGGTCAAATTTCATCCCTGGACTCTATTTTGACTGGTTTTGCTACTGACACACCCGGTTTTGACTGAGCTGACTCAAATTCCTGTAAAAAAAATTCAAACCCACGTACTTTTTTCAACTTTGTGTATTTTCTTAAATTCATGTATTTTTTCAAATCAATGTACTTCTCCAAATCCATGTACTTTCTTCAAGTTCGCGTAATTTTTTCAAATTCACATACTGTTTCCAAATCAGCATAGTATGTTCGGAAAAAAAATTGTGTGAATTTGAAACAGTACAAGGATTTGAAAAGGTTCAAGGATTTTTGGAAGTACATGAATTTTAAAAAAGTTCATGGATTTGAAACAATACATGGATTTGAAAAAATTACGGGAATTTGAAACAATTACACAAACTAAAAAATGTAGACGAATTTCAGAAAGGTTTACAAATTAAAAAAAAAAAAGTACACTGATTTGGAAGAGTAAACAGATATGAAAAATGAATGTGAATTTCCAAAAAAAAAATCATGGATTTGAAAAAATTGCGTGAATTTGAAAATTATATCAAGAAAATCATGTGTAAATTAGGAATCAAACTTTTGACCACCACACACCCAACGACCATATACCAACTAGGCCATCTACAATTTGTGATTTCATAATGGATTTGAACCAATAATTAGTGTATTCATTTGCTCAAAGATCAATTTTTTTATAAAAAGTAACTTAAATATTCTGGTTTCTTGTCACTATGAACCAGTTGAACCATTGGTCTGACCTAAACCTAAACCGAAGCCTCATTGGCTTGATTGCTAGTCCGTATTTTAAACTATGGCGATATGTCATCCTCCTTCTAGTGAGAACCCTATGATTTGGCTCTTTCCAAATGTTCCCAGCGTTCAAAAAAGTGGAAAGCGTAAGCGAAGCGGAAGGCCACAACTTAGAGCAATCGAGCCGATTTTTGAAATTAACTAGAATTTGACATATTTTGAATAATATACACACAAAAATAGGAAACATGGCACATGGGTAATTAAAATAGCATGTAAAATACAGTTCACACAATAGCAAATACACACCAGGTTCACATAGCAAGCAAAATAACAACTAAAATGAAGTTCAGTTCAAATAGACATAAGCAAATACTCCCTCCGTCCGAAAATACTTGTCATCAAAATGAATAAAAAGGGATGTATCTAGAACTAAAATACGTCTAGATACATCCCCTTTTATTCATCTTGATGACAAGTATTTCCGGGAGGGAGTAGAGATTATGTGGCCATAATTTTGCCAGAATATGAAGGAAATATAGTTCCCAAACAGAGCCTAATAATAAGATAAATGGCATATTGCCATTATTGTGCAAGCAGACAAGCAGAAGTAGTTCAAAAATAGCCATATTTTGGCTAAATTAAAAAAAAGGCTTAATCTACCATTTAGGGCAAAAGCGAAGCGTTTTGCGACCGCTCAGCGCTTAAGCGTCGCTTAAAAACGCTTTTTTGAACACTGAATGTTCTAGAGCGAATAAATCAAATTGTCGCTACCCTCCAAGGCCTTCCTCTCTTGAGTTGGTTGCGGAAAAGTCATCCCACCACCGGTTGATAGAGTTGTCAGGGTCTGGCGCTCGGAGTGGGCATCCCCGTCGGCAACGTTAATCGTTTTCCAAACCCGAGAAGGGACAGTCCCGACAACAAAGATGCCAAACCGTCTCAGGAGCCCCAGACATAGGTGGCAGACGGGGTCATGGGGCCATCCTCTTATGGCCAAGTTTTCCTCCATGAGGATCCTACCATGCAGGACCATCCAAGCAAAGGACTTGCAATCGGTGTATGGCCCTGTCAAATATAAATCTTGAAAAGTGTGTTTATGCCTTATAACACTGGATAAAGAGAGATTGTGAAATGATAATCTTTCTTGAAAGCAAAGATGCTTAATAATAGCAGAAGGCAGGAATTCGCAAGTTCTACTGAAAAACTTTGTACGGTATATTAAATGCCCTACGAGTCCTTTTCAGAAAACTTTGATTCATCAAGATACATTTGAATATCAAGGTCTTCCTCTTGCTTATGTTTACAAATATTATCTTGACTAAAGATAATTTATTAAAAAGACGACGGGAAAGTAGCAAGAAGTATATGTTTTGTAGTTACAATGAGACGGTTGATCCCCTATTCATACATAGCTTGCTCGCGAAATACGCATGGGGGTTGATGAACTGAACATTTTGTATTAGCATGGAATTTGAATTTTGTGCATGAGATTTGTAGTTGGGTAATGAATTTTATTGGCAAGTTAAGAAAATGTAGTAGTTGTAGGTGTTACTACGGTGATTTGGAGTTTGTATAAGCCAGGAACAATGTTTGTATCGGTAATGTGTATATCCTTATTATTCAGCCAATGTGATAGCTCAAGCGGTTCACTGGCTTAATTTTCAGTCAGGTATTTAAAGACGTGTAATACACGAGCTGCATGCTAGAGGATCAAAGTTGTTGTTGGAGGTTGCGCGTGATGTTTGGATGTTCAGTGTGCTGCTGGCCATGGCCACCTCTCTTGTCTTGCTGATTCTTGTTTGCTAGGCTAGACTGTTACTGTCAGTGCCAACAGGTTTTAGCTCCGTAGCAGTCGGTTGGTCGATTTTGATGTTGAATCAATTGCAACGGGTTTCCTGTTGCTGCTCCAGCTCGAATCCCTCTTTCGGTCTTTCCCTCTTCCTTCTGCTGTGACTAAATTCCGAACAGCTGTATTTCCGTTATGCAAAATTAATGGAAAGGGGGTAATGTCCGGATAGGAAAAAAATTGTATAGTCAACATATTGTCACAAACTTGCAGTAGCAACTGATCAAGTTATCTGGTTTATTCAGAGTGTCGAGTCATCGCAAAGGAGGGAACACAACACCTGCCTGCAGCTTCAGGATTTGGCTACTGTGCACAGGCCGAGGAAACAAAGTCGCATACATTCTATCTATCTAGATGCACAAGCCGAGGAAACATATACTCCCTCTATTCCTAAATACAAGTCTTTCTAGAGATTACACTATGGACTACATACGGACCAAAATGAGTGAATTATAATCTAAAATGTGTCTATATATGTTGACCGGTATGAGGGCCTGGCCCATCTTCACTGTTGGTATAGGGCCCAAGCCCATGTGTGTGACCTAGATGAGAGCAACCAGAGTTATATGCGTGTGTGACACACGGGAGTAGATGTCAGCCGCCAGACACACCAAACCACATGTATGTGGGTATGCCTCTCTCGTTCTACATGGTATCGGAGAGCTGGGGCGAGGGAGGAAGGCGCCAGCGGTAGAGTCGCCAGCGAGGCGGCGGGGTCCGGCGGAAGACGAAGGCGGCGGAGCTGGGCGCGGGCTGCTGGAGAGGAGCATGCGCTGCGGGCTGCGCGGGAACTAGAGGAGTACGTGGCGCGGCTACGCGGAGGTGCAGACGTGCAGTGAGGTGTGTGCGTGTGGAGTTGCTGCTGAGCTTCTGCTGCTGGTGCTAGTGGAGAAGGAAGTGTTGCTTGTAGCTGCGGTAGAGAGAAGGGTGCGGCTGCTGTTGGGGGTACTGGCTCGATCTAGTACAGTCGTGTGTGCTTCTGCTGCTGAGGATTGGTAGAGGAAGAAGAGGAGGTGACATTGCTGCTGCTCGCCAGAGGAGGAGGCTGGCTGAATTGCAGGTGGTGCTGCTGCTTGCAGGTGCTGGGTGCTGTTGGTGTAAGTTTTTTTTCCGCTGCTGGTTGAAGAAGAAGAAGAGGGGAGGCAATCATGGGGGCTGAACTCACTGCTGCTCTAGAGAAACTTGCGCAGCTCATGACTGCGAAGGCCGAGGGGTTACCTCCTGCAAGTGACGCCATCATTGTGCCCCACGCAGATCAGGTGTTCAAGCTTGAGCTCATGCCAAATGATGTCAAGCTGAATGGCGTGAGCAGCTACCTGAGCTGGTCGAGGCGCGCCTTGTTGATCTTGAAGACAAAGGGTCTGACGGAGTATGTTCTTGGAACGGTTGAAGAACCGGCTGACAAGGCGAGCCCAGAATGGAAGAAGTGGAGTGTCACCGACTCTCTGATTTTGGCCTGGATGTTGAACTCCTTGATTCCAGCCATTGCCATGTCTGTTGAGGCATTGCCAACTGCTTCTGCTGTGTGGAGCATGTTGTTCACAAGGTATTCCGGTAAGGGAAACCTGATGCTCATGTCTCAAATTGAAGACAAGATTCATGTTGTTCGTCAAGGTGACAGAAGCGTGCTGGTGTATGTGAACGAGCTGCAACACCTTTGGGCAGATCTGGATCAGTGTGATCCCCTTGAGATTCCACATGCAGAGTCCATGGAGCTTGCCAGGAAGTGGGTTGAGCGCAGGCGTGTGGTGCAGTTTCTAAAGGGCCTAGATCAAGCTTTTGAGAGTAGACATGCTGCGATGCTACATCAGCCGACGCTTGTGACCCTTGATGAGGCCATTGCTGCGATGTCCCAAGAAGAGGTACGCTTGCAGTCGAGAAGGGGAGTTGGAAATGAATCTGCTTACAGGGTGGCTGACCAGCGAGGGGTGTGTCACAATTGTGGTCAACCAGGGCATATCAGCCGTTTCTGCATTGGACCTAGGAACGTCAGAGGCCGAGGGTACAGTGGTGGCAGTAGCAGCCGAGGTGGTTGGAATGTGAGTCGTGGTTGGAATGGGAGTGGCGGTTCTTGGAATTCACCCCATTGGAATGCTCCTAAGGCAAATGTAGTTGCTTCAGCTGCAGGGAAGCAGCCTGTAGGAGGACAGGAGACTGCTCCCAGCTATGCCAACTTTGTTGATACAAATGAAGGTAACGTTGAACACGCATCAATCGCAGCCCATAAAATAAACTCTGAATGGGTGCTTGACTCTGGAGCATCACAACATCTTGCTGGAGACTTTAATGAGTTTACATCTTATGTTCCACACTCTCTTGCACATCAGAAAAACATTCACACAGCAGATGGCACAACCCAACCCATCATAGGTGTTGGGACAGTCAACTGCACGCCGAGTCTTGAATTATCCTCAGTGTTGCATGTGCCCGCTTTTCCTGTGAACTTAGTGTCCTTGAGTGCTTTGGTTGACCAAATAGATTGCCGAATAATTCTTGACAAGGTTGTGTTCTTGATCCAGGAGAGATTGACGGGCAGGAGTCTTGGGACTGGAACAAGGTGTAGGGGGCTGTGGTACATGGACTGCAGCATGCCGGGCCAGGAGGGATTGCACATGCTAGCTGCAATTGCTGAGGATAAGGAGATTAGAGCACTGATCCATCACTGTAGGATGGGGCATGTGTCTTTTGACAAAATGCATCAAGTATTTCCTGATGTAATGAGTGGTGTGGACAAGAGCAAGCTGAAATGTGATGCATGTGAGTTTGCTAAACATACCAAAAACTCGTATGTGAGTAAGGGGATCAGGAGCATCTCTCCTTTTGTGTTGATCCACTCTGATGTATGGACATGTCCAGTGTTATCTGTCAGTGGTATGAAGTACTTGTTGGGAAACGTAGCAATTTCAAAAAAAATTCCTATGCACACGCAAGATCATGGTGATGCATAGCAACGAGAGGGGAGAGTGTGATCTACATACCCTTGTAGACCGACAGCGGAAGCGTTAGCACAACGCGGTTGATGTAGTCGTACGTCTTCATGGCCCGACCGATCAAGCACCGAAACTACGGCACCTCCGAGTTCTAGCACACGTTTAGCTCGATGACGATCCCCGGACTCCAATCCAGCAAAGTGTCGGGGTAGAGTTCCGTCAGCACGACGGCGTGGTGACGATCTTGATGTACTACCGTCGCAGGGCTTTGCCTAAGCACTGTTACAATATTATCGAGGATTATGGTGGAACGGGGCACCGCACACGGCTAAGAATATGATCACGTGGATCAACTTGTGTGTCTAGGGGTGCCCCCTGCCCCCGGATATAAAGGAGCAGGGGAAGGTGCGGCCGGCCAGGAGGAGGGCGCGCCAGGAGGAGTCCTACTCCCACCGGGAGTAGGATTCCCCCCTTTCCTAGTTGGAATAGGATTCGAGAGGGGGAAAGAGGAGAGAGAGAAGGAAGGGGGGGCGCCGCCCCCCTCTCCTTGTCCTATTCGGACTAGGGGGGAGGGGCGCGTGGCCCAGCCCTGGCCACCTCTCCTCTCTTCCACTAAAGCCCACTAAGGCCCATATACCTCCCGGGGGGTTCCGGTAACCTCCCGGTACTCCGGTAAAATCCGGATTTCACCCGGAACACTTCCGATATCCAAATATAGGCTTCCAATATATCAATCTTTATGTCTCGACCATTTCGAGACTCCTAGTCATGTCCGTGATCACATCCGGGACTCCGAACAAACTTCGGTACATCAAAATGCATAAACTCGTAATATAACTGTCATCAAAACCTTAAGCGTGCGGACCCTACGGGTTCGAGAACAATGTAGACATGACCGAGACACGCCTCCGGTCAATAACCAATAGCGGAACCTGGATGCTCATATTGGCTCCCACATATTATACGAAGATCTTTATCGGTCAGACCGCATAACAACATACGTTGTTCCCTTTGTCATCGGTATGTTACTTGCCCGAGATTTGATCGTCGGTATCTCAATACCTAGTTCAATCTCGTTACCGGCAAGTCTCTTTACTCGTTTCGTAATACATCATCTTGCAACTAACTCATTAGTTGTAATGCTTGCAAGGCTTATGTGATGTGCATTATCGAGAGGGCCCAGAGATACCTCTCCGACAATCGGAGTGACAAATCCTAATCTCGAAATATGCCAACCCAAGATGTACCTTTGGAGACACCTGTAGAGCTCCTTTATAATCACCCAGTTACATTGTGACGTTTGGTAGCACACAAAGTGTTCCTCCGGCAAACGGGAGTTGCATAATCTCATAGTCATAGGAACATGTATAAGTCATGAAGAAAGCAATAGCAGCATATTAAACGATCGGGTCCTAAGCTAATGGAATGGGTCATGTCAATAACATCATTCTCCTAATGATGTGATCCCATTAATCAAATGACAACATATGTCTATGGTTAGGAAACATAACCATCTTCGATTAACGAGCTAGTCAAGTAGAGGCATACTAGTGACGTTTGGTTTGTCTATGTATTCACACAAGTATTATGTTTCCGGATAATACAATTCTAGCATGAATAATAAACATTTATCATGAAATAAGGAAATAAATAATAACTTTATTATTGCCTCTAGGGCATATTTCCTTCAGTCTCCCACTTGCACTAGAGTCAATAATCTAGATCACATCGCCATGTGATTTAACATCAATAGTTCACATCACCATGTGATTAACACCCATAGTTCACATCGTCATGTGACCAACACTCAAAGGGTTTACTAGAGTCACTAATCTAGTTCACATCTGTATGTGATTAATACCCAAAGAGTACTAAGGTGTGATCATGTTTTTGCTTGTGAGAGAAGCTTAGTCAACGAGTCTGCCAAAATTCAGATCCGTATGTATTTTGCAAATTTCTATGTCTACAATGCTCTGCACGGAGCTTCTTTAGCTAATTGCTCCCACTTTCAATATGTATCCAGATGAAGACTTAGAGTCATCCGGATCAGTGCCAAAAACTTGTATCAACGTAATCCTTTTACGACGAACCTTTTGTCACCTCTATAATCGAGAAACATATCCTTATTCCACTAAGGATAATTTTGACTGATGTCCGGTGATCTACTCCTAGATCACTATTGTACTCCCTTGCCAAAATCAGTGTAGGGTATACAATAGATCTGGTACATAGCATAGCATACTTTATAGAACCTATGGCTGAGGCATAGGGAATGACTTTCATTCTCTTTCTATCTTCTGCCGTGGTCGGGCTTTGAGTCTTACTCAATTTCACACCTTGTAACACAGGCAAGAACTCTTTCTTTAACTGTTCCATTTTGAACTACTTCAAAATCTTGTCAAGGTATGTATTCATTGGAAAAAAAACTTATCAAGCGTCTTGGTCTATCTCTATAGATCTTGATGCTCAATATGTAAGCAGCTTCACCGAGGCTTTCTTTGAAAAAAATCCTTTCAAACACTCCTTTATGCTTTGCAGAATAATTCTACATTATTTCCGATCAACAATATGTCATACACATATACTTATCAGAAATGATGTAGTGCTCCCACTCACTTTGTTGTAAATACAGGCTTCACCGCAAGTCTGTATAAAACTATATGCTTTGATCAACTTATCAAAGCGTATATTCCAACTCCGAGATGCTTGCACCAGTCCATAGATGGATCGCTGGAGCTTGCATATTTTGTTTAGCACCTTTAGGATTGACAAAACCTTCTGGTTGCAACTCTTCTTTAAATCCATTAAGGAATGTAGTTTTGTTTATCCATTTGCCAGATTTTATAAAAATGCGGCAATTGCTAACATGATTTGGACAGACTTAAGCATCGCTACGAGTGAGAAAATTTCATCGTAGTCAACACCTTGAACTTTGTCAAAAACCTTTTTCGACAAGTCTAGCTTTGTAGATAGTAACACTACTATCAGCGTCCGTCTTCCTCTTGAAGATCCATTTATTTTCTATGGCTTGCCGATCATCGGGCAAATCCATCAAAGTTCATACTTTGTTCTCATACATGGATCATATCTTAGATTTCATGTCCTCAAACCATTTCGCAGAATCTGGGCTCATCATCGCTTCCTCATAGTTCGCAAGTTCGTCATGGTCTAGTAACATGACTTCCAGAACAGGATTACCGTACCACTCTGATGCGGATCTCACTCTGGTTTACCTATGAGATTCGGTAGTAACTTGATCTGAAGTTACATGATCATCATCATTAGCTTCCTTACTAATTGGTGTAGTAGTCACAGGAACAGATTTCTGTGATGAACTACTTTCCAATAAGGGAGCAGGTACAGTTACCTCATCAAGTTCTACTTTCCTCCCACTCACTTTTTTCGAGAGAAACTCCTTCTCTAGAAAGTTTCCGAATTTAGCAACAAAAGTCTTGCCTTTGGATCTGTGATAGAAGGTGTACCCAACATTTTCTTTTTGGGTATCCTATGAAGACGCACTTCTCCGATTTGGGTTTGAGCTTATCAGGTTGAAACTTTTTCACATAAGCATTGCAACCTCAAACTTTAAGTAACGACAACTTTGGTTTCTTGCCAAACCATAATTCAGATTATGTCGTCTCAACGGATTTAGATGGTGCCCTTTTTAACGTGAATGTAGCTGTCTCTAATGCATAACCCCAAAACGATAGTGGTAGGTCGGTAAGAGACATCATAGATTGCACTATAATAAAGTACGGTTATGACGATCGGACACACCATTATGCTGTGGTGTTCCAGGTGGCGTGAGTAGTGAAACTATTTCACATTGTTTTTAACTGAAGGCCAAACTCGTAACTCAAATATTTTACTTTTGCGATCATATCGTAGAAACTTTTTTATTTTTGTTACGATGATTCTCCACTTCACTCTGAAATTCTTTGAACTTTTCAAATGTTTCAGACTTGTGTTTCATCAAGTAGATATACCCATATCTGCTCAAATCATCTGTGAAGGTCAGAAAATAATGATACCCGCGTGAGCCTCAACACCCATCGGATCACATACATCAGTATGTATTATTTCCAATAAGTCAGTTGCTCGCTCCATTGTTCCGAAGAACGGAGTCTTAGTCATCTTGCCCATAAGACATGGTTCACAAGCATAAAGTGATTCATAATCAAGTGATTCCAAAATCCCATCAGCATGGAGTTTCTTCATGCGCTTTACACCAATATGACCTAAACGGCAGTGCCACAAATAAGTTACACTATCATTATTAACTTTGCATCTTTTGTCTTCAATATTATGAATATGTGTATCACTACGATCGAGATCCAATGAACCATTTTCATTGGGTGTGTAACCATATAAGGTTTTATTCATGTAAACAGAACAACAATTATTCTCTAACTTAAATGAATAACCGTATTGCAATAAACATGATCAAATCATATTCACCCTCAATGCAAACACCAAATAACACTTATTTAGGTTCAACACTAATCCCGAAAGTATAGGGAGTGTGCGATGATGATCATATCAATCTTGGAACTATTTCCAACACACATCATCACTTCACCCTTAACTAGTTTCTGTTCATTCTGCAACTCCCGTTTCGAGTTACTACTCTTAGCAACTGAACCAGTATCAAATACCGAGGGGTTGCTACGAACACTAGTAAAATACACATTAATAATCTGTATATCAAATATACCTTTGTTCACTTTGCCATCCTTCTTATGCGCCAAATACTTGGGGCAGTTCCGCTTCCAGTGACCAGTCCCTTTGCAGTAGAAGCACTTAGTCTCAGGCTTAGGACCAGAATTGGGCTTCTTCACTTGAGCAGCAACTTGCTTGCCGTTCTTCTTGAAGTTCCCCTTCTTCCCTTTGCCCTTCTTCTTGAAACTAGTGGTTTCGTCAACCATCAACACTTGATGTTTTTCTTGATTTTTACCTTCGTCGATTTCAGCATCACGAAAAGCTTGGGAATCGTTTCTGTTATCCCTTGCATATTATAGTTCATCACGAAGTTCTACTAACTTCGTGATGGTGACTAGAGAATTCTGTCAATCACTATCTTATCTGGAAGATTAACTCCCACTTGATTCAAGCGATTGTAGTACCCAGACAATCTGAGCACATGCTCACTAGTTGAGCGATTCTCCTCCATATTTTGGCTATAGAACTTGTTGGAGACTTCATATCTCTCAACTCGGGTATCTGCTTGAAATATTAACTTCAACTCCTGGAACATCTCATATGGTCCCTGACGTTCAAAACATTTTTTGAAGTCCCGATTCTAAGTCGTTAAGCATGGTGCACTAAACTATTAAGTAGTCATCATATTGAGCTAGCCAAACGTTCATAACGTCTACATCTGCTCCTGCAATAGGTCTGTCACCTAGCGGTGCATCAAGGACATAATTCTTCTGTGCAGCAATGAGGATAAACCTCAGATCACGGATCCAATCCACATCATTGCTACTAACATCTTTCAACACAATTTTCTCTAGGAACATATCAAAATAAACACAGGGAAGCAACAACGCGAGCTATTGATCTACAACATGATTTGCAAAATACTACCAGGACTAAGTTCATGATAAATTTAAGTTCAATTAATCATATTACTTAAGAACTCCCACTTAGATAGACATCCCTCTAATCCTCTAAGTGATCACGTGATCCAAATCAACTAAACCATGTCCGATCATCACGTGAGATGGGGTAGTTTCATTGGTGAACATCACTATGTTGATCATATCTACTATATGATTCACGCTCGACCTTTCGGTCTCCGTGTTCCGAGGCCATATCTGTATATGCTTGGCTCGTCAAGTATAACCTGAGTATTCCGCGTGTGCAACTATTTTGCACCCGTTGTATTTGAACGTAGAGCCTATCACACCCGATCATCACGTGGTGTCTCAGCACGAAGAACTTTCGCAACGGTGCATACTCAGGGAGAACACTTCTTGATAATTAGTGAGAGATCATCTTAAAATGCTACCGTCAATCAAAGCAAGATAAGATGCATAAAAGATAAACATCACATGCAATCAATATAAGTGATATGATATGGCCATCATCATCTTGTGCTTGTGATCTCCATCTTCGAAGCACCGTCATGATCACCATCATCACCGGCGCGACACCTTGATCACCTATCGTACCATCATTGTCGTCTCGCCAATTTTATGCTTCCACGACTATCGCTACCGCTTAGTGATAAAGTAAAGCATTACAGCGCAATTGCATTGCATACAATAAAGCGACAACCATATGGCTCCTGCCAGTTGCCGATAACTTGGTTACAAAACATGATCATCTCATACAATAAAATTCAGCATCATGTCTTGACCATATCACATCACAACATGCCCTGCAAAAACAAGTTAGACGTCCTCTACTTTGTTGTTGCAAGTTTTACGTGGCTGCTACGGGCTTAAGCAAGAACCAATCTTACCTACGCATCAAAACCACAACGATAGTTTGTCAAGTTGGTGCTGTTTTAACCTTCGCAAGGACCGGGCGTAGCCACACTCGGTTCAACTAAAGTTGGAGAAACTGTCACCCGCTAGCCACCTTTGTGCAAAGCATGTCGGGAGAACCGGTCTCGCGTAAGTGTACGCGTAATGTCGGTCCGGGCCGCTTCGTCCAACAATACCGCCGAACCAAAGTATGACATGCTGGTAAGCTGTATGACTTATATCGCCCACAACTCACTTGTGTTCTACTCGTGCATATAACATCAACACATAAAACCTAGGCTCGGATGCCACTGTTGGGGAACGTAGTAATTTCAAAAAATTTCCTACGCACACACAAGATCATGGTGATGCATAGCAACAAGAGGGGAGAGTGTGATCTACGTACCCTTGTAGACCGACAGCGGAAGCGTTAGCACAACGCGGTTGATGTAGTCGTACGTCTTCACGGCCCGACCGATCAAGCACCGAAACTACGGCACCTCCGAGTTCTAGCACACGTTCAGCTCGATGACGATCCCCGGACTCCGATCCAGCAAAGTGTCGGGGTAGAGTTCCATCAGCATGACGGCGTGGTGATGATCTTGATGTACTACCGTCGCAGGGCTTCGCATAAGCACTGTTACAATATTATCGAGGATTATGGCGGAAGGGGGCACCGCACACGGCTAAGAATATGATCATGTGGATCAACTTGTGTGTCTAGGGGTGCCCCCTGCCCCCGTATATAAAGGAGCGGGGGAAGGTGCGGCCGGCCAGGAGGAGGGCGCGCCAGGAGGAGTCCTACTCCCACCGGGAGTAGGATTCCCCCTCTTTCCTAGTTGGAATAGGATTCGGGAGGGGGAAAGAGGAGAGAGAGAAGGAAGGGAGGGCGCCGCCCCCCTCTCCTTGTCCTATTCGGACTAGGGGGGAGGGGCGCGCGGCCCAGCCCTGGCCACCTCTCCTCTCTTCCACTAAAGCCCACTAAGGCCCATATACCTCCCGGGGGGTTCCGGTAACCTCCCGGTACTCCGGTAAAATCCGGATTTCACCCGGAACACTTCCGATATCCAAATATAGGCTTCCAATATATCAATCTTTATGTCTCGACCATTTCGAGACTCCTCGTCATGTCCGTGATCACATCCGGGACTCCGAACAAACTTCGGTACATCAAAATGCATAAACTCATAATATAACTGTCATCAAAACCTTAAGCGTGTGAACCCTACAGGTTCGAGAACAATGTAGACATGACCGAGACACGTCTCCGGTCAATAACCAATAGCGGAACCTGGATGCTCATATTGGCTCCCACATATTCTACGAAGATCTTTATCGGTCAGACCGCATAACAACATACGTTGTTCCCTTTGTCATCGGTATGTTACTTGCCCGAGATTCGATCGTCGGTATCTCAATACCTAGTTCAATCTCGTTACCAGCAAGTCTCTTTACTCGTTTTGTAATATATCATCTTGCAACTAACTCATTAGTTGTAATGCTTGCAAGGCTTATGTGATGTGCATTACCGAGAGGGCCCAGAGATACCTCTCCGACAATCGGAGTGACAAATCCTAATCTCGAAATACGCCAACCCAACATGTACCTTTGGAGACACCTGTAGAGCTCCTTTATAATCACCCAATTACATTGTGACGTTTGGTAGCACACAAAGTGTTCCTCCGGCAAACGGGAGTTGCATAATCTCATAGTCATAGGAACATGTATAAGTCATGAAGAAAGCAATAGCAACATATTAAACGATCGGGTGCTAAGCTAATGGAATGGGTCATGTCAATAACATCATTCTCCTAATGATGTGATCCCATTAATCAAATGACAACATATGTCTATGGTTAGGAAACATAACCATCTTCGATTAACGAGCTAGTCAAGTAGAGGCATACTAGTGACGTTTGGTTTGTCTATGTATTCACACAAGCATTATGTTTCCGGATAATACAATTCTAGCACGAATAATAAACATTTATCATGAAATAAGGAAATAAATAATAACTTTATTATTGCCTTTAGGGCATATTTCCTTCAGTACTTTCTTACGTTCATTGATTGTCATTCTCGGATGACTTGGGTCTATCTTATGAAACATAAAGATGAAGTGTTTTAGTGTTTCAAAGTCTTTTATGCACTTGTTCAGACTCAATTTAATGTGAAAATTCAAGCACTCAGATCTGACAATGACACCGAATATGTTAACAAGGCCATCGGTTCCTTCATGTCAGACAAGGGCATCCTACATCAAACATCTTGCCCGGACACACCTCCTCAGAATGGGGTGGCAGAGAGGAAAAATTGCCACCTGCTGGAGGTGGCCCATGCATTGATGTTCACCATGAATGTGCCCAAGTTCCTGTGGAGTGAAGCTGTCATGATGGCCACCTTCTTGATCAACCGCACACCATCCCGGGTGACAGGTATGAAATCACCGTGTGAGTTGGTTTTCACAGAAAATACATTCCCAGTTCCCCCCAAGGTGTTCGGTTGCACTTGTTTTGTTCATGATCACAGGCCATCAGTCAACAAACTGGATCCTCAAGCAGTCAAGTGTATTTTTATTGGGTATTCTTCAGGACAAAGAGGGTACAAATGCTGGAGTCCGTCTGAGAGGACGACATTTGTGAGCATGGATGTTACGTTCCGTGAATCAGAACCCTTTTATGGCGAGCAAACTGACCTAAGCGTCTTGTTTGAAGAACTTGACCAATGTCTCCAACCGGAAATTGGTCAAGAGGGGGAGAGTAGTGATAGTGATAATTATAATTGTGGTGATGTCGATTCAGTGTTGCAGCAACCAATCGAGGGTGATATTCCGGTACAGGGAAGCGAACAGCAGCCCCAGAAAATGATAACACCACAGAGTGAAGGACCGATTGTGACTGATGGGGTGCCAAGTCAGGCAGGTGGTGCTCCCACCCAGATCGGTTGTGTACCTAGGTGGACGGTAGAGCAAGAGGAGCAGCTAAAGGTGTATTCACGGAAGCAAGGTGATGCTTCTCATAGGTGGCAGAAGGTGAATGAGGAGCATAATCCTCAAGTATATTCAAGACGACAACATCATGTTCAGGGGGAGCAGCCAACACAGATGCAGGGGGAGCAACAAGGCAGCAATGCAAGCTCAGTTGACACAGAGGACTTGCCAATTGCTTTGAGAAAAGGTACTCGAGAAAAAGCAGGGATACCCGGGCCAAAGTATGGGTTCGATGCCAATGATATTGGAAATTATGTTTCCTATGAAGCATTATCTCTAGCCCACAAATCATTTGTTGCTTCTCTTCAGCTGGTGTCTCTTCCAACTGATTGGAAGGCAGCAAAAGTGGATCCAAAGTGGCGAGCAGCTATGATAGAGGAGCTGGAGGCATTAAGTAAGAACAAGACATGGGTACTAACACCTCTTCCAAGAGGAAAGAAGGCAATTAGCTGCAAGTGGGTATACACCGTGAAGCAGAATGCATAAGGGAAGATTGAAAGGTACAAAGCAAGGCTTGTGGCGAGGGGGTACAGACAGACCTACGGCATTGACTATGATGAGACCTTTGCTCCAGTAGCAAAGATGAACACTGTGAGGATTCTGATCTCATGTGCAGCAAATTTCGGGTGGCCTTTACACCAACTTGATGTGAAGAATGCCTTCTTGCATGGGGACTTGAAAGAGGAGGTATACATGGATATTCCACCTGGGTTCTCAACTTCTAAGACTGCTGGTAAGGTATGCAGGCTAAAGAAAGCTCTTTATGGACTAAAACAGTCTCCAAGAGCTTGGTTTGACAGATTTAGACGGGCTGTGCGTGGCATGGGGTATGGACAATGCAATGGTGACCATACATTGTTTTATAGATACTCTAAAGGAAAAATGACCATCTTTGCAGTTTATGTTGATGATATCATTATCACCGGCGATGATGACATAGAGATAGCAAGGTTAAATGGGTGTCTGAGTAAGGCATTCGAAGTTAAAGATCTTGGTCGACTCAAGTACTTCCTTGGTATAGAAGTGGCAAGGTCTGGAAAAGGAATAGCTCTTTCTCAAAGAAAGTATACCCTGGATCTCCTCTGTAATGTTGGCATGTTGGGTTGTCGACCTGCTGCAACCCCAATTGATCAAAATCATAAAGTGACCGCCCAATCAGGTGATCTGGTGAATAAAGAAAAATATCAGCGATTGGTGGGAAGATTATTGTACTTGTGTCATACACGACCAGACATTGCATTCGCAGTAAGTGTTGTGAGCAGATATATGCATGAGCCTAGGAGTGAACATCTCGAGGCAGTATATAGAATCCTGAGATACTTGAAGGGTTCTCCTGGGAAAGGATTGATATACAAGAGTCATGGACATCTTGTCGTGGATGGTTATTGTGATGCTGATTGGGCCAGCTGTCAGGATGACAGGAGATCAACCTCAGGCCATTGTGTTTTCGTAGGAGGAAATCTAGTGTCTTGGAGAAGCAAGAAACAACCCGTTGTTTCCAAATCAACCGCAGAGGCTGAATACAGAGCCATGTCTCAGGGATTGAGTGAGTTGTTATGGACAAGAAATCTATTAGGAGAGTTGAAGATACTAAAGACTAGTTGTATGAATATATGGTGCGACAACAAGTCAGCAATTTACATAGCAAACAACCCAGTTCAACATGATAGAACCAAACATGTGGAGATTGACAGATTCTTTATCAAAGAAAAACTGGATGCTGGGATTATCAAGATAGAGTATGTGAGTTCAGGACAACAAATTGCAGATTGCTTGACTAAAGGACTGGGAACTAGAGAATGCAGTTCAGCATGTGACAAGATGGGAATGATAGATATCTACCACCCATCTTGAGGGGGAGTGTTGACCGGTATGAGGGCCTGGCCCATCTTCACTGTTGGTATAGGGCCCAAGCCCATGTGTGTGACCTAGATGAGAGCAACCAGAGTTATATGCATGTGTGACACACGGGAGTAGATGTCAGCCGCCAGACACACCAAACCACATGTATGCGGGTATGCCTCTCTCGTTCTACAATATACATCCGTATGTAGTTTGTAGTGGAATCTCTAAAAAGACTTATATTTAGAAACGGGGGGAGTATGATGCATGAAGGAGGATTATCATTCAATTTATCCAAACATATTCATCGGTACATTACATACAGAAACTTATATCTAGATGCACAAGCCGAGGAAGCAGCACACATTCTATCTATCAAGATGCACAGGCCGAGGAAACAAAGTCGCATATATGCTGCATGAATGAGGATTATTATTCGACTTATCCAAACAGCTGTTCGCCTGTCACCACCTTCGAGTTTGCATCAGGCAGATGTTCATACAGGTGGGTTAACAGTTACCAGCTTGTCCAGACTTGAATCAAAGTAATCATATTCATCGCTGCTCCACATTTTATGTACAGAAACATATATCTTTGCTCCATCTTAAATCGTCGTGTAGCACCAAAGATAGACGATTGTGAATCTATCTAGAACAAAATGAACGGAAGAGATATGCTAGTCAGACCAAAAGTGCATGTCCACCGCGCGGGCTATCCAGCCTTCTCACTATAAGAGCACCCTTACATCATTCAGGCACCAAGCCTCCTTCTCCAGCAGACATAACAAAATGACGAAACGAAACAGCACAAGCATGAACTACCAAAAAGAACTCCACGCTGTCCAGCCAACCAATAAAACTATCTGAAATGACATTGAAGCTATCGACCTAACTTTGCTGAGTGAGATATCATCAAGCCTGTTGTCCTGGCGGCGCCACCAACGCCCTCAAGTCAGCTCTCAGATGCAGCACGCCATCGATGAAGAGGTTGTCGTTGGCAATGCATGTCGACCATGGAACCTCAAAAAGATCACTGCATCCGGGCATCCAATCACCGCCGAAGGTATACTTGTGCTCCCACCTGGTCATGAATTTTCCTGACGATCTTGTCCTTGCAGCGAACTCAAAGTCTACTGTCAAACATGTTGGCCCCTTTGTCATCTTAGCCGTTGCTATAAAGAGGCCAAACCTGTATGCCTTGCCCTGCTCATCCATTTCACAGTACGCCATGAGACGAAAATCCTGTCCAGCAAGATGGAACAAGTGCGTGGAAATGTGTCCTTCTGGGAAGAGTCGGGAGCACTCCCCACGCGTTAGATCCAAGTAAACAATGACCTGTGGGCAGGGCCGGCCGAATTCAACCACTTTGATTGGTTTACGCCAGTAAGCTCGCTGTGGGACTTGCCAACAGGTTGTTGTGCCTGCCTCAATAGTGCCTTGCTCATGTGCTGGGTAAGCTTTGTGCAAGAGTGCATCAGTAATAAGCTTCTTTGTTTGCTCATTGTCCGTATCATCATCACTGCATGTCAGGACTTTATGGAGTTTTACTCCAAGTCATATGACTGAAGCGCACCAGCGGAAGTAAACGAGAACTCCATATCTTCTGCCCTTCCTCTGTTTCTGGGTATTGCTTGCATGCCCACTCAAGCAGAAAGCTATATACGGTATCTTCAGATCTTATCTGTAGGTCAGTACTAGAAAAGATGGCTTCAATACCAGCAAGAGGCATGTCCATCAATTCATCAGAGAACCTGGAACAGGCAAATCATGCCATGAGTAGACACTTCATGCATGATTTTGTGAAAAAAAATGTCGACACTTTTTTTCTTTTTTGAGGAAGATGTCTAATGCTTTCTTGGAAAAGAAAAAAAGTAGCTGTGATCACTCACTTGGCGAAAACCTTGTATTTGCCGGCGAGGAATTCCTTGGCTGCATCTGTCAGATGCCGAATTTCAGCAGCCACTGAAGTGGAGCATGGGTAATCTAGGTAGAGCAACGCAGACTCTCTGGTCATAGGCAAGTTTGTGAGTAACTGGCTACAATGCCTCATGCAAGCAAGAACCTCAAATTTATCAGCGGCCATCAAGATGTCGAGCAGAAGATTGGGCTCAGTTGTTGTCAACTTTCCAGTGTACATAAAGCTCAAAATCTCCATCATGACAGTTTCCTCCGTTCCTAGTAGAATGAAACAATGAGGCATAAGGGTTTATGATAACAGTTCAATAATAAAGAACTAAATGGCAGATTCTTTGTGTGTGAATTACAACAGTAGACCTCCTTTATTGAGGAAAGCTATCCATGCAGATGCAGAAGATTAAACGTGGACAAAATACCTATTTGGTAGTTAAAGGCGATGGTGAAAACTGAAAAGAGACTTAACCCTTTCATTATGAAAAAGAAAAAGGAAGGGCTGACAGAAACTCGGAGATGGAATCCATATAATACCATAAATAATCGATGTTTTATATTAAAAAACACACAGTGTGTACAGACTACAGAATAATAACAGTGTCACAACAGAAAACTAGGAAAGACTATAAAGGAAAGGATGTTATCAGTTTACCCGAATCAGCAATTCGGAGTGTTAGATGCCTCTGATCAGACTCTTTCATGCCATTTGAGAAAAGCTACGGTGAATAAAGCATATTAGGAAACATGAACTGACCATAAGAAATGAATCTCAAAAGGTTATGAGAATTACCTTAAGAAAGAATGGACTATTTGCAGCGAGAACCAACGAATTGATGTAAATGGTCTTCACTCGTAAAACTGGCACGGGCACAATGGTCCAAGAAGAGTCAATACTTTTTCTATCTGTTCATCACAGAAAGAATACAAAGATCATAGAGAAATAAAGGGCAATCTGGGGGAAATACAGTAATAGGCGTAAAACACAACCACTAGAGAGATTCTGCTGTTAAGATAATAGGAACACTCAGTTCTTCTATGTATGCATATTCGTTGATTCAACAATCAGAAATATGGTAAAATGATTAACAAAACATCATGAACATTCAAATTCATTTAGCTGCATCAAGAAATCTGAGCATGCTCGCTGCTTCCCGAGTAAAGTAATAGTAAATGTCATCCCAAGGACCCTATTAATATACCGTATAATACTACTCCCTCCGTTCCTAAATATTTGTCTTTCTAGACATTTCAAATGACTACCACATACGGATGTATATAGACATATTTTAGAATGTAGATTCACTCATTTTGCTCCGTATGTAGTCACGTGTTGAAATGTCTAGAAAGACAAATATTTAGGAACGGAGGGAGTATAATGGTGCCCAACTACAAAAGAACGGACAATAAAGTGTAATATTGTTATCTTGTTAATCAGTATTTTATACCACGCAAACGTCTAGTGGCAGAATCAAGTTGAAGCAACTAACAGGAACACGTGTTTAACTAAGAGTTGGTTGGTATCTTGGCATCATTGGCATGTAACTAGTATGTTGCACGTGTGGAGAAACACGCAACCTGAAAGAGCTACCCAGTTGATCATCAGACTGTATCAGTAGTAACAACTATACCAGTACATCACAGGTGTTGATACTACATTAAACTAAACGATGATCAAGCAGGCTAATATCTAGTAAATGTTTCAGTAAATAAGGCAGACTATTGGTCGATTTTAAATGAAGAGCAGGGAGCAAGGTTGTGAAGAGCTCTAGAGCAGGAACCCGCCCCTCCACACCTTCTCTCTAAATATATATGGCGTATCACAGTTGCTCGTAGAATCAAAATTTCTACAAAATGAGGGTTATAACCCAACCTCCTTATCTTCCAAATATACATCCATTATGTGAATAAAAGATTTGACAATAATATGTTCTTCCTGTTTGATTCGTCGGTACAAATTTTGTCAGGAAATTTCTTGTATGAATAATCTGGCATGTTAATGTAAGCTTACACAAACCAAATCCAGGGAACCGTAAATCTTCAAGCACATAAAGATTTTCTCTACAATCTAATTGAGCAATATATTTTCAGAAACAAACGCTTTGTGACAAACTTGACTAGGAATCACACCATGAAGATTACAAGGTAGCCAATTCACAAAAGGACAGCATTGTCAGCTTGAACAGTTCGATGTTGTTTGAACATCACCACTGCTAGCTCAACCAATATGTGACCAATAATTTGCTGCATTCTAGTTGGATGTATGGACGATTTACAATTTGTTGATTGCTTCATCTGAAAGGATTTTATTTGTTAGAAAACCTCCATAATCAGGCAATTCTTAAATTCACACAGCAACAGGTGAGGCAAGCTACGTGAAGTGAAGGAACAGCAGGAATCGCAAATAAGCCACAGATTTCACACGGATCCATATCTGAATCGCGGTAAACAGCAGAGAATCATACACATGAATCCGTCTAATTCCAAGGGCGTGGGAGGAGTGAGGCACTATACGGACCTGCTTCCTCCTTGTGGAGCTCGTCGCAGTGGAACGCCAAGTCGGGGAGGGATCCTCCGGCGACGCCGTCGCTGGCGACGACCTCCAGCCGCAGCACCCGGTCGGAGAAGCTCTCTGAATTGAACGCGAACTCGAAGCTGGGCAACCCGCCCGCGCGCGAGATGTCGAGGCCCATCCCCGCCTCCGCCGCCGCCCCCGCGGTGGCGGCACCATCGCCGCCGGCCATGCGCTCGCCGCCGCTAGAAAAGGTTGGAGGCGCGGGGCCGTGGCCGTGGCCGTAGCCCTAGCCGGATGCTTCTAGAAGGCGAGGTCGGTGGCACTCCTCCACTGTCGAACCTTTTCAATTTTTCGGAGAGAGGAGGGGAATGAGACTCTTCAGTCTTTGTTATAAACCAAAAAAGAATAAATAGCCAGCCGTTTGATTGCTTCTCCTTGCACGGCACGCCCTGGACTAAATGGGCCCGGCACGCCAATATGCGGGCCGGGCCAGACTGGCACTCGTGCCACGTTTTCTGGACTAGGCACGACCCATCGGACGAGACTTGCCTGCTACATGCGCGTGTTTCCATCTGTGCTCCCGCATACGTGCTTGATTTGATTGAAACAAAATAAGGCTTGACCCCACCCCCTTAAAATTAGGGGAAGATGATTAAATTATAGAAAGGAAAAAGAAAAAAGGACAGCCGTAGGATGAAGTGAAATTACGGATGGGAGCATGCACGTTTAACCTATCGTCGGATTTTTGTGTTGTTTTGGGTAATTGTCTTGCCATAAAAAAGAAAAAAAGAAATGGGTCCTTGTCCACGCATCCATTTTACCTAGGCCCTGCAAATTTTCTCAAAGCCCCTAGAAATAGGGGCTCTTCCCTCACCGTGAAAACCCATCTAGAGGTCGTGATGTGACAAAAGTGTTTGATGCGCGCCAACTCTATGTTGTTGTCACTGACCATCTACCCCTTTGCAGGGCCGGTCCTGAGATTTTGGGGGCCCGGGGCGGAACCAAAACTGTGGGCCCTTAGCGTCAATAATATAGTAGTAATAGTGGGTATATGCATATATGTAATGTTTACAAATATACACTTAAATGCATTAAAATAGTATGCATATTAAATAATTATACATGTTACCTTTAAAAAATCAATCCTTGATGCAAAGTTACTTACGATGGAGTCGATGTCAATCTAATCCAACAACTTCTTCTCAGTGCATAACATTGCCAAACCATTTAAAGTCGGTGGAGTCATTGTCTCAAATAGTTCTTCAATATTTGTATCTTTGCAAAGCTTCTTTCAACCGGTGCCACAATTATATGCCTGTAAATAAGATTGATAAGCAATAGAGGCATTAGGATAAAAAATGACTTCCCTAACATGCTAGAAAATCACATAGTACACCACACGACGAAGTGAATTTATAATCTTTAATTCACAACCGAAAAGGCAAAACTGGATGTTCATCAACACTAGCAGATTGTGCATGTGCACCTGTTGAAATAATTGTACTATCAGACTAACTTACATTTTTATCATCTATATTGATGTCAACATTTTCCTGTTGTTAAGATTCAGAATTCCCATCAATTTGGTTCTCTTCCTCCACAAAATCACCAATTCACCATTTGGAATCTACGAAGCATATTACCTTGATAATTTTATCAAGAGCGCCTTTGATGTATCAACTCGTCCACATATTGTACTATCTTTGTTAACCATGCTGGAAATAAATAAATAATGGCATCAAAGGCTGATAGGGACCAGCCATGCACGATGTATGCAAAGGGAAAATTGGTTAATTTAGTACTGAACATATAGGGATTAGGGAATAGTATAATATACCTTGGATGGATTGGATCGTTCAGCGATGAGATGTGGATCGCATCGGCTAGCTCTAGCGACTAGCGCTCGGCGATGTGTGTGCGTATGTCAGCGTCTGAAGACGGGAGAGAAAGCGGCATCGCGTATTGACTACTGACTGCATCTTGCGATCGGGGCGCCCGGGAACAGAGATCGTCATCGGCGAGACGGCTAACTGGCGATCTATTAGGAAGGAAATTATAAGAGAGAAGGAGCGTAATGGCGTGCTTATTATCGCGAAAAAGTCGGCGTGGGATCTGGGGATTGCTAGGCGATGGAATAGGAAGAAGTTCGCTATGTTTGCCAGCTCCTCACGCCTGGCTACCTCACGGCCCATATAGTTTACGCGCTACCTACGTACACATACACCTGCGGAGGGGCCCCTGAATTGTGGGGGCCCGGGGCGGCCGCCCCCCCTGCCCCCCCTCAGGGCCGGGCCTGCCCCTTTGTTGCCGTCGACCAGCATGCAACCCCACACGCCGACCTTCCCGCCTTTCTATTTTCATGTGCACACATCTCCCTTGGCCACCTTCACATAGCACCTCTGCGGTCATCTCCAATGGCACCAATCGTCTTCACTGCCTGCCTCCCATCTTCTCGAGCTTCAACCTCAGCGGCAAAAGTATCAGGTGATATGGGGCGTCCCCGTGTTCCCATGATACGAGCTCCCGAGAGCCCTTGGATCTGGGATCCGACAGTCATAGGCCAAGCCCCAGAAGCTGAGCCCGAATATTGGATCCATGGAGATTTTTTTTCTTTTGCAAAGTTACAGAGCTTAACCCAGTACCATAGGAGCTCAGATCCATGGCCATATCATGGGGGCATGGGACGCCCCTTAATCACTTGATATGTACCCCCACATGAGCAGCCACCGCGACAAGGATGGACATCATGCATCCATGCCCTGCATCTCGATTTGTCGCTAACATCCTCCATCCTGATCCCGTGTACTCCAACCCGCACCGACCACGCGCAAAGGCACCCAACATGCTCCACCGACAACGTGGATACATCACCAATTATGAGCTCTCTAGCGGCAAAGCGACCATAGCACTCCACGTACATGGCGCTAGGAGTGCATTGACCCACTGTGACAACGGTGGGCGGCAAGAGCTCGAAGGGCGGGGTGGAGAATGGAAAAGAGAGAACACGAAAATAGAAAAAGATAAAGATATTGTAAGTTATAAAAATCAGGGCGAGAACCGGGGGCTAGTGTTGGAGTTGGGGACATTTTCTGGCTGAGAAAATGGAGACTAGCCTATGTTAGCCTTTATGGGTAATTATTGGAGATGCTCTAATATGGCACCACATATGAGACCTTCTATTCCCCGCATTTACGTGGCGCTCAATGAGTAAACACGCACCCTCCTCCCCTGTGTGGTTTGGGCCGACCCAAATGTTCACGAAATTTGAAATTTGTTTCCAAATTTTGAAAATTGTTCATGAATTTTAAAAAATGTTCCCGGATTTAAAAAAAGTTCACGAAATAAAAAAAATGTTGCAAATTTAAAGAAAATGTTCATGAATTTGTTCTCCACTTGAAGCAACGCCCTCGCGTCATCAGGCCAACTGAATGTCCAATTAAAGTAGAGCCCCCGCGTCAGGGGGTACGCGTTACCTCCCTATTACCCCGACCCATGCCGCGCTAAATAGGATCCGCTCCACCATACATGGGCGGAGTAAGGGGGTGCCCAACCAGGCAGACCCAAAGAATCTGAATTGCTTGTTGAAAGTAGGTGAACAGTATTTTTAATCTAGATAAGAAGTTCATCTCCAGATAAATAGATGGCAGCGCGCGCTAGATTTGGTGCACCGCTTCGAGCGCACCTATAAATTGCCGCGCTCGCCACACGGCCTCCACACTGCCATGCATACTCTCCTCGCTACTCTGCCGCGCTTGCTCGCCTCTTCGTCGCCCCCACCATCACGCGCCGCCATGGATCGTCTGGCTACCGCGGCGTCCGCGAGCGCCCCGACGGCACCTACTACGCCGAGATCCGGTCTGGCGACGTCCGGCTCGGCCTCGGCACGTTCCGGACCGCGCACGAGGCCGCCCGCGCGTACGACGCGGCGGCGTGGCGCCTAGAGAGGCCGCCGGCGCAAATGAACTTCCACGATATCCTCACGCGCGAGCAGGGGCAGGACGTCGCCCCTCCGCCTCGTCTTATCACGGACCAGGACCGTGCGGAGCACCGTCGGCGGCAGCGCCGCCTCCTCGTCGCTGAGGAGGATGAGCGAGCCATGGCGGAGTGGAGCCGGCACCACCCGGAGGACGTCGCGGCGGAGCACGCCTTCTGGGCGGAAAGGACGGCAAAGCGCCGCGTGGAACGGTTGGAGAGGCGTCGGAAGAAGGCCCTGACGATATCGTAGTGCGATATCGTTGAGGCAGGTGGGGTGTCGATCTTTGAGGATAATGATCCTCGTTGGAAGGACATGTGGATCGATACCTCGGACAACACCAGTCCGGATGAGGACGAGGACGACTCGGAATAGGGTGTAGTCGCACCATAGTTTATGTAGTTGCACCGTAGTATGTAGTTGCATTGTAGTTTTATCTATCTATATTATCGATCTATGCTATGAACTATAAAAATATCTATGTATCGTTTTTATTACTATGAAATATGTATCGTTTTAGCGCGATATGTATGCAATGTTTCGTGCGATAGTGCGCGCTGCATTTCAGCGCGCCTGCTAGAGCTACGCGCGCGCGCTAAATTTTAGCGCGGCTGCTGGAGCCAGCACTGCCGGCCGCGCTTTTTCAGGCGATGGGCGCGCTGCAAAGTACTTTTTAGCGCGCCGCGCGTTCTGCAGCTGTTGGAGATGCTCTCACACATGTTTCCTTTCATTTAAATGCACATGCAAATCATCCACATCATCAGACGCGTGCAAACAATTAACGCTTCACATCATCAAGCGCCACACAACCATTCAACTTTTCAGTTTTTAGCACTTTCCACCACATGCAAGGCCTCGACATTATCAAGCACGTGAAAGCCCTTCCCTTAACATGGTCAAGTAACCCCGACCTAACACAAGCGGTCAGGTAACCCAGAAGCCCAGGTGATGAACACATCATGTTCAGACACCGTAATGCCCCAATTTCGGGGGAAGACATGTAAAACGGAATAGCCCTACCGTCCATATTAAGGCATGAAACTAGTCAGTATCTTTCTTAACAAAAATGTCGAAAGATAGATCGAAGGGTCTACCACCCCGGTATCGAACTTGCATTGTATAAGAGGCTACAAAGTGCTTCCAGCAGACACAAAAATAGCAAAATTAGACACAGAGTACGGCCAGAATCCCTTTGAAGCGACTGATGACGAACACATGAGTACACGACCCAACTCTGCTGAGTTTGAAATCATATCAAGCATGTAACTGCCGCTGCTGGACCGCCGCCAAATCAGCTCTCAGATGCAGCACACCATCGATGAAGAGGTTGTCATCGGCAATGAACGTTGACCATGGAACGCCAAAAAGATCATCGCATTGTTCCAACAAATGACGGGTGAAGGTGCCCTTACACCTGTACTTGCTCTCAAATTTTCCCGACGATCTTATCCTTGCAGCAAATTCAATATCTACTGTCAAATCTGTTGAACCCAATCCCATTAAGCAGAGGCCAAAGGTGCACACCTTACTCTGCTCATCCATTGTACAGACTGGGTTGAGTTGCATGTTCCCATCCCACCCTGCAAGCTGGAAGCCACGCGACCGTACAGCTCCAGACAGGAAGAGTCGGGAGCACTCCTCGCGTGTTAGATCCAGGTAAACAATAACCTGTGGGCAGGGTCGATCAAAAGCAACCAATTTCACAGGTTTGAACTTGTAAGCTCGTTCAGTAAATTGCCAACAGGTTGTTATGTCTGCTGCAAGAGCACCTTCCATCTGTTTTGGGCCAGCCTTTTGTAGAAGTGCCTTGGCAATACGCTTAGCTACTTGCTCATGGTCTATATCATCATCAGTGCATGTTAGGATATCCTCAAGTGACGGACGTGTCATATAACTGAAGCGGACCAGCGGAAGTAAACGACAACTCAAGATCATAAATTTATATATGCAATCTTCAGATGCTACTTGTAGGTCGGTACTTGACAAGATGGCTTCAATCCCAGCAAGAGGGAAGTTCATCAATTCACGTCTGAACCTGAAATGAGACAAACCATGTCATAAGTACACCAAATGCATGATTTTGTGACATCAATGTCTACAGTTTTCTTTAAAAAGGGAAAAAACATGGCTCCATTAATTGGGCATCACTAACTTATGAAAATTCTTGTACTTGTTGGCAAGGAATTCCTTGGCAACATCAATCACATGCTGGACCTCAGCAACCATTAAAGTCGAGCAAGGGTGGTCTATGTAGAGTAGTGCAGATTCTGTGGTCATAGGCAAGCTTGTGAGCAGCTGACTGCAACGCCTCATGCAAGAGATAACCTCAAACTTGTCTGCAGCCATCAAGATGTCGAGCACAAGAGTGGGCTCAGTTATTGTCAACTTCCCACTGTACATATAGCTTAAAAGTTCCATAAGGGCAATTTCCTCTGTTCCAAGTAGAATGAAAACAGAAAAACCATAAGAGAATAGTTCAATACAGAGGTAAACAAAAAAGGACAATCTTTTTGTACCCAAAATGATTGTTTAAGTTGACTATTGACTTACAGTATTGAAAAAAGCTCCATGTGAGATTACCCTTTTCCTATCACGGAAAAAAAATGTATACTACTATAGAAAACTTATAGTTGGCGGAATCCAAACAATCTCAACCATTCCATACAATCTTTCCTAATGGCTCATAAATTACATTTGACCTTGAAGATTACCTCATAATTGCATATCAAAAAGAGACTTAAGACAGAGCTAATCCCGAATTAAGAGAGGGTCAGTTAATCCACTAAATGCCCACATTGATAACTAAAAGAGACGACAGGCATCAGGGATATTAAGATAGTGCATGGTACATTCAATACATACCATAATAAGCATGTTTTTCTTAAAAAATATAGTAACACAACCACAATAGCAAATTAGCCTAAAATATGAGGAGGAATGTTATAATTAAGCTATCACATTACCTGAATTGGCAATCCTAATCCTTGGATGGGTCTGATCATCAGATTCTTTCATGCCATTCGAGAAAAGCTATGAAACATGAAGCTTATCAGAAACTTGAAATGACTGTACAACATGCAGTTCATATGGTTATAAAAAATACCTTTAGAAAGAAAGGACTTCTTGCAGCAAGAATCGCTGAATTGATATGAAGGGCCTTTACAGTTAAAATTGGTGTACCTGCCATGGTTGAGGAAAAGTCAATACTCTGTCCATTATCATTTATCAGCAGCAACATACCAAGGTAAGTGTAATACAAGACAACTAGGAAAAGTAAAAGGTACATAACTAAAACCATTGACATATAATCTTCTGTTAAAAGACCTGGGACACTCTGTTCAATGGTACATATTCATTTAATCAATGATAAATGGTTAAAATAATATCACCAAAACTGAAGGGTCATTTAGCTGCGGCCAGCAATCTAGGCATGCTTGCATCTCAGTGAGCAAAGTGATCATACATGTTACCTCAAGGATCCTACTGGAAGTTCATCAGATAATTATTTGTCAAAAGCCTATCTTAGGCAATGCCTTTTACAAGGCTTCATGACAAACTTGACCAAGAATTGTAAAATGAAGATTAGAATTTCAAAACCTACAATTCATTTTAAGACCTACAATTTTAGGATTGGACGTACGAGCGAGCTTTTAGGCTCGGCTCGAAGCTCGCTCCAGCTCGGCCCGTTAGAGCTCGGCCCGATAGGATAATTAGGCGAGCCGAGCTATGAAAATAGGCCCGATTCCCGACCGAGCCGAGCCGAGTTTCGCCCGGTCCAACTCGGTGACTCGTTCAGGCCCAGCCCAATCCCGTCGGCCTCACAGCCTCGCAGGGCGTTAGGTCACAGCGAGCGTGCGACGCAGTTTCCTCACCCTTCTCCCTTTCTCTGGTCGGCGCCGCCACCCCTCTCCTCGCCGCGCCGCAAGCTGCACTCATCGGGCGCGGCACCGACGGGGACGGCCGACGCTGCTTTCCCTCACCACAGCAAAGACGTCTCCCCTGGTTTCTCACCGAATGACATGAGTAGGTAAGCGATCTCCTCTGTCCTTCCCATCCCTAGCGCTATCTACCTGCACTGGCGCACACACATGAAGGAATTTGATGGATGTATAATGGATGGATGCTTGTGATTGTGGCTAGAGGTCGCAGCTAGCTAGGAAACGCGATGGATGGATGCTACACGAATTTAATGGATGGATGCTTGTGCTTGTTGGCTGGAGAGTGCAGCTTGCTAGGATGGATGCTGCACGAATTTGATTGATGGATGGATGAATTTGCTTTGTGATTCATTGTGTAGACTGGTTATTTTATTATCTATGTAAATTTTTGTTGATGATTGACCATTTGTTCTTTGCTGATTTGTGCAGAGCCCTGCGGTCGCAAGAATGGACAAGGAAAAGGGGAAGAAGAGGAGCTTGGTTTCCATTATGAAGACTAAGCCGCTGTCCTGGCCTTCCAGGAAGCAAAAGGGGAAGCAAAAGGGGAAGGGCTACTGCATCACTGCCGAGGAAGCGGGCAAAACATTACAGCAATGTCCCGCTCGCTGAGTTGATGTTTAGGGTAAAACAAACTTCGCAACGTCCAAGCTCATGTGTTTGCTGTTTTTGCTATCCAAAGGTCAAATATATGCGTGTGCTCAAGCTCATGTATGTGTTGTTTTTGTTATCCGAAAGTCAAATATAAGTTTGTACAAGCTCATGTATATGCTGTTTTTGTATCCAAAAGTCAATATATGTTTGTACAAGCTTATGTATGTCCTGTTTTTGCTATCAAAAAGTTGAATATATGCGTGTCTAAGGTAAAGTGTGTGCTGTTTTCGTGTGCTAGGCAATGAAGCATGATAAGCAAGCGGAGGAGGATGATGAAGAAGAGGACAAGGATGATCAAGATACTCTGTTTGAGGAGGAAGATTCTCATTTTGATGTCAAACCGCTAAGTGTTATGCTGTACAAAATTGCATTGTTTGGCTGTCAACGTTCAATATATTTGCTGTATAAAGTTCAAAGGAGGTATTGTCCAAAATTAAAAAGCAATGCTGCCCAATTCTTTATTTGACATATTTGTTCCATTTCCTCTACACTTTTCATAGAAGAAAGCTTATATTTCGTCACTATGCCTATTTTTAAAACCATAGACTACTAGATGTTGCATTATTAGCAATATAGACTGATGTCAATATTTGTTTGGCTGTCAACGTCCACTATGACCATTTTTTAAACAATTTCCTCTACATTTTCTCATTTTATATGTCAAAGTGGTAAGTATTATGCTATGCAAAATTTATTTGTTTGGCTATCAATATTTGATGTTTTGCTGTGTAAAGTTCAAAAGGAAGTGTTGTCCAAAATTCAATACAAATGTTGCCCAATTCTTTCTCTCATATCTGTTCCGTTGTTACAATTTTCGTAGAAGAATTCATAGAAGAAAGCTTATTTTTCATTACTATGACCATTTCTTGAAACAATAGGCTGTTGGATGTTTCATTTTGAGCAATATAAACGGTTTGTCTTCCAAAACATGGGTTTAATTGCTGCAGAAAATCAAGACAGTGGACTAAAACAGAGGTTCTACATGTAAAAGAGATTCTGGTGGCAGCTGGCTTACGAGCCGGCTCGGTCTGAGCCGAGCCATACCTGAAGCGAGCCGAGCCGCCTAAAGTAGGCTCGTTGGCTGAGCGAGCCGAGCCGCTCTAGAGCGAGCCAAAGCCAGGCTCGGCTCGGCTCGGCTCGTGTCCAGCCCTACCTACAATTCCACAAAGGACAACTAGTAGAACTTTAGGTGTCAGCTGGAATAGCATGCTTCCATATTTTCTGAGTCACATGGTTGCGTGCCTCCATTGTCCAGAGGCTGCTCCCAGTTGCAATGGATTGATTTTATTCTACTCTTGCAGAATCAAGTGGATTGATATTGTTTGAACACCACTGCTAAATCAAAATATTGGTTGCATCAGTCAGACGTATGGACAGGAATACAGTTTTCTCTGAATAAACTTGATACTGATTTAGTCCAGCACAAATTTCATTTTGTTATATTTCCACGATAAGATCTCAGGAGCAAAACTTATAACAGCGTTCAATTGTTTCACCGATGCCGCAATCACTAATCCCTAATAAAAAGATCAGCCATGTAACCACATATTGTGCCAGCGCCAAATTTATCTCTATGCAACAGGTATTTGTACTACTTAAATCGAAGTGGTTGCTTTTTCCGAGAAAACGCAAAGCTTGCGTCTCAATGCGTTGATAGAAGGAAAGTTTTTACAAGTCTAAGAATAGGCCAACACAACCGATCATTCAAGACAGGACCACGACCAAAGACCATCAGATAGACGTTACAACTGTCGCCACCAAACTACCTCTTGCCTACCGTTGGCATGATGAAGACCACATAGGAACTGCCCACAAGATTCAAGCCGTGTCCAACTGACCAACGTGCCAACCAAGGGCCCAACCTCCAAGAACAACACCTCCAGGGACCAATCCAGATCTGAGTCGACAATCCGGATTGGGGTTTTCGTCCGCAGGATTAGACTGTAAGGGCTGGAGGTAGATCGTGGCTCCTCGACGACGCAACCAAGGAGGAAACAACACCCGAGGATGCCGACACCAATGAGCTCAAGCAGGGCCTTCGCAAGGAGCCGCACAACCACCACTCACACCTTGGTTGCAACCCCTCAAAGGCAACTTCGGCAAAATTCTAACACTGCTCATAACCACACCAGCCTGAAAACCTGAGTGACCCACCAACCTGCCAACAGCGGCCGCACCTTTCCACACATCAAGATCAGCATGGGAAAACCACGGCGCCTACCCACGGAACTGGCCCGCGGCACAAGGACCCTGTGCATCGAGCAACCCAGACCTGCAGCAAGGACGCTCAGATCTGCGATGTGCCGCCAGAGCATGCAGTGACAACCCCACGCTAGAGCCTGACAAATGATGCCTGCTACACGCCGCAAGGTGTCGCCGGATAAGAAACAAAAATGGTTACACAAAGTTTCTTTGTAGCTCAGGCTACATGAAACCTCTTATCCTCAACCCTTCAGCCTTGTTTTGAGATCCGTACTCTCCAACTAACTAACCACAAGAAGATTTCTCTTTTTTGTTTCTTGAAAATGAAACAACATATGAACTTCAAACTTTGCAGACCGAACAAACATTAGAACATCAATGAGTGAAAAAACTTTCAGATTTTTTGGTCTGATATAAATATACAAAATGAGATTTTCTTTGAATAAAAATATTATTTCAAGTATTTAAAATGCATGAAAAAATCTGAAAGTTTTTTCCTATATTGTAGTTAGAATGTATTGTTGTTCTGCAAAATTTGAAGTTCATATGTTGTGTCGTTTGAGAGAAACAAAAAAGACAAATGTGTTTGCACGGATCTTGATGCATAAATGGATGGCAAAGATAAGGGGTACCGTGTAGCCTGAGCTACAGAAAACCACACTCAAGTGGTTATCAAGCAGGCCAATAATGACCTTAAACGTTTTAACAAACACAAAACAGTCTGGCAGAGGAGAACACAGAAAAATGCAGACTAGTATTGCCCTTACATGCTTTGTTGAACACGGAACATGGTTGTGGGGATTCGAGAATTCTAACGCTTTATGGAGCTCTTCCCTCCACATCTCTTCTCTGAGTATAAAGGACCATATTTTCTCATATATATAGTCAACATTTTAAAAAGATGAGTCGTGAAACAATTTTTCCATCGTTCCAGATCCACATACATGGTCAATAACACATTTGGCAATAATATGTACTTCCTTTTTTTTAGTTAGAAACGTAATAATTGGCAGATTTGGCATGTGGACAATGTATAATCTCTGGTTCCAAAAACAATGTTGATCTGCTAACTACATTTCTCTACAAAATCGAGTTTGAATTAAGCGAGCACAGCCTTCAATGCCAGATAACTCTTACATGTACACAACATCGCTCACACACAGTCCAGAACTTATGGATTCCTTCAATTGCTTTCACATTACACTAAACCCTAAGACCAATGGCAGCCTGAGCCGGTTAGATAAACGAAATTAGCCAAAAAAAAATCACATATCATCGCAGCCTGAACCGGTCAGGAACCAAATTAGTGTCCGAATCGCGCAGAAATGCATGAATCCACCCAACGGCGGAGGAGGGGGGGGGGGGGGGGGGGTGAGTCGGGGAGGGGTCCTCCTCCTCCGTCGTCGCCGGCGACGACCTCTACCTGCAGCACCTTGTCGGAGAACTTCTCGGAATTGAAGGCGAACTTGAAGCTGGGCACATCGGCGCCGCGCGAGAACTCCAGACCTATCTCCGCGGCAGCCGCAGCCGTCGTCTCTTCGCCGCCGGCCATGAACTCCGCCGCGTCAAGAAGAGGAAGGGCGCGTGGGACCGTGGCAGTAAACCCTAACTAGCTCGCGGAGGCTTCTTCGAGAAGGCGAAGAGAGTGAGGTCGAAATCGAATACAGAACCCGCGAACCTTTTTCCTTTTTCCTTTTGGAGCCTATAAGATAAGAATTGTCAAGAGGACCTTACCATGTGGCTAAATTACAAGCACATATTTCCCAAATTTTAATTTGTGACCAATCAATCATGTGTGAATTGTACAAAATTCATCACATAACACGTTTCTCGTACAAAACAACAATATATGTCTATACTACTATGTAATCATATATAACTTAAAAAAACGGTAGGGGCACTGTCTTTTATGTAGAAGAATAAAAGGTGTTACAAAAATTTACACGAGGCTTTCTGAGATGAGGCAAAGCCGAGAGAGCCCCCACAGTACTACATGTGGACTACTGGCGCAAAGGCGAATGGTTAGATTTATGCATGTAGACAGTGGCGAATCTAGACAGAAACTGAAGGATGGGCTCAAAGCCTGTATCATGCCAATATCTGTTGGGCTGGGCTTGCAAGTGGCTGAATTGGGCCATGAAACTAATAGTAAAAAAAAATCTTGCAGTGCTGGAGGGGGGGCTCAAGCCTGTTAAAGCCCCCCTAGTAGATTCGCCCCTGCATGCAGATATCCTTGAGGGCTAGAAGCCGCGTCATGATACACATAGTTTTATAAACTAGACCGGACTGGCGGCCCAACAGGAAAAACCTGGAAACAAGGTCTCATCCGGTTTTTTTATGTATGTCTATCTTTTAGCTAAAACAAAAACAACAACAAAATATCAATAAAATCATGTGTTTTTTTCCGAGAATCAATAAAATCATGTGTAAACTAGGAACTTTTGGCCTTTAGCCACCACATGTCAAACGGCCCAATACCAGGCCATCTACATTCATCTCAATTTTTTTTGTGATTTCATAATGGATTACAACCAATTGCTTGGAGGTCATTTTCTTTAGAAAATTAACTTAAATATTCTGGTTTATTGTGTCTACTGAACCAGTTGAACTAGTGGTCTGCCCGGTAAAATCCTAAACCGGTAGCCTCATCGTACTTTTTTAAACTATAGCGATATGTTATCCTCCTTCCTGCAAAAACCCTACGATTGCGTTCTTTCGAAATGTTCAGAGCGAGTAAATCAAATTGCCGCTACCCTCCAACGCCTTCCTCTCTGAGTTGGTTACGAAAAAGTCAACCCGCCACAGGTTGATAGAGTTGTCAAAGTCAAGGGGCTCAGAGTGGGCATCCAGTCGGCAACAATAATTGTTTTCCAACCCACTTGCGAGAAGGGACAGTCCCGACAAAGGTGTGAAACCATCTCAGGAGCCCCAAACATAGGTGGCAGATAGGGTTGTGCAGTCATCCTCTGATCGCCAAGTTTTCCTCCGTGAGGATCCTACCATGCAGGACCATCCAAGCAAATAACTTGCACTTGGGGTTGGACGTGTCAAATATAAATCTTGAAAAGTGTGTTTATGTGTGGACACAGATAGTGAAATGACAATCTTTCTTGAAAGCAAAGATGCTTATAATTGTTAAGAGAACATGTCTAGACAGGAATTCACAGGTTCTAGTAAGTTGTATTGAAAAACTTTGTATAGTATGTTAAAAGCCCTACGAGTTAAGTGCCATTTCAGAAAACTTTGGTTCGTCAAGATACATTTGAATATCAAGGTCTTCCTCTTGCTTATGTTTAGGAACATTATCTTGACTAAAGATAATGTACTAAAAAGAGGATGAGGAAGTAGCAAGAAGTATATGTTTTGTAGTTATAATGAGACAGTTGAACACCTATTCATACATAGCTTGCTCGCGAAATATGGATGGGGGTTGATGAACTGCACATTTTGTATTAGCATGGAATTTGAATATTGTGCATGAGTTGTGTAGTTGGGTAATGAATTTTATTGGCAAGTTAAGAAAATGTAGTAGTTGTAGGTGTTACTGCGGTGATTTGGAGTTTGTATGAAGAAAGGAACAATGTTTGTGTGAGTAATGTGTATATCCTTATTATTCAACCAATGTGATAGTTCAAGCGGTTCACTGGCTTAATTTTCAGTCAGGTATTTAGAGACATGTAATACATGAACTGCATGTTAGAGGATCAAAGATGTGCTGCAGGTTGCACCTGATGTGTTTAGCAAGAAATGAGATTGCGCGCTAGTTGGCACTGAGGATCGCATCATAGCTGGGTTTGGCATCTGTTCTCAACTCCTTGATGAGTCACGGCGATGGTCAATCTCAGGCGGATGACCTCATGGAAAAACAAGCACTAGGTTCATGATGCAATATCTGTTGGAAATCAACAGCTTTGTTCATGCACTTGCTTGCTCCATGGCAGCTACCCATAATTCAGAAAATGTAGAAAGGTTTATTTTATTTTAATTTCTCTCGACAGAGAAACATGTTTTGAATAACCAGAGGGTTAGAGAAGAGAAGGGAGCTACCCACGTATGATCTGATTCTATTTCATGGGCCGGCTGAAAATAACCACATTGTTGTGCTGGCCCCATCGAGGCCTCTCGATGATTGGCCAGGCCCGAGATTAATCTACGGAAGGAAACTCGACTAGTTTTGCTGAAGGGATCATGTGACCCATGTTAAGAAACAAACAAGGGTTTTTCCTTAAGCTTGACTTTGAAAAAAGCATACGACAAGGTTAGTTGGGAGTTTCTCCTCAAATGTCATACAATTAGAGGTTTCAGCAGTGTAAGTGGTGTGAGTGGATTCACCAAATCTTGCATAATGGGACAGTTAGTGTGGAAGTTAATGATGTGGCCGGCCCCTACTTTTAAAGCTAGGGGGCGAGGCAAGGTACCCCCCCCCCCCCCCTCCCCTCCATTTTTGTTTAATATGGTTGTTGAATACCTTACCAAAATAGTTTAAAAGGCTAAGAGGAATGTATAATTTGTTGGCTTGGCCCCTGATCTTATTGAACATGTTGTGGCTATATTACAATATGTTGACGACATTGTGTTGTGTCTTAGCCATGACCCTGCCAAAGCTCTCTGAATATAAAACTTTTGCTATACATTTTTGAACTTATGTCCGGCCTTAAAATTAACATCATGAAAAGTAAGATTTTTACGGTTGGAGGCGATAATAAAATTGCTGCCTTTTACGCTGATATGTTTGGGTATCAACTAGCCTCACCTCCTTTCCCATGAAGTACTTGGGTGTTCCTGTTAGCTTTTGATTCTTAAAAACCATTGACCGGGACTTTGTTCTAGCTAAGATGATTAAGCGGTTGGATGGTTGGATTGGTAACACAGCTTCCTCCGGTGGGAGGTTGAATCTGATTAACTCTACTTTGTTTGGCATTCCATCGTATTACATGTCTATGTCCCTCAACTGCTATTGAGAAGCTTGATAAGCCCAGGAGAAGATTTTCCTGGCAGGAGGGTGTAAATAGAAGCAAGTATCATATAGTTGGTTGAGCGAAAACATGTAGAGCAAGAGATAAAGGTGGGTTTGAGATAAAACTCTATCTCAACCAGAGACAATTTGAGGGAAAAAAATGGACTGGGAATCATCTGTGTTCTTTCTGCAATAACATAGAAACTGCTGAGCACTTGTTCTTCTCCTGTACTAGTGTTGATCTACTTGGGGTTGTACTGGTAGAATTCCCGGTGCTTCTTTGGCTAATTTTTTTTATACGATGGCCATTGCGGGCTTGCAGCGGTCTGTTGGGGGATTTGGAATGTTGGCAACAGGGTTACCTTTGACATTTGACAAACACGTGATGAGATCACCTGCGTTTCGGTTGTATTGGACAGGGTGACTGAAAGAAGCTGATGAATGAAGCTTCAGGAGCATAAAAATTGCTGGGCTGCTTCCTTTGTGCTGTGTAGATGTTGGGTTCGTTTTGGATGTTGGATGTTCAGTGTGCTGCTAGCCACCTGTATTGCCCGATTCTTGTTTGTTAGGCTAGACTGTTACTATCAGTGTCAACAGGTTTTAGCTCCGTAGCAGTCGGTTGGTTGGTTTCGATGTCGAACCAACTGCAGTGGGTTTCCTATTGCTGCTCCAGCTCGAATCCCTCTTTCGGTCTTTCCCTCTTCCTTTTGTTGTATGAACAGCTATATTTCCGTTATTGCAAATTAATGGAAAGGGGGTAATGCCCGGTTGGGGAAAAAATGTGTCGTCAAAATAATGTCACAAACTTGCAGTAGCAACTGACCCGAGTCGATCTGGTTTATTCAGAGTGTCGTGCCATCGCAAGGGAGGGAACACAACACCTGCAACTTCAGGATTCGGCTACTGGGCACAAGCCGAGGAAGCCGCATACATTCTATCTATCTAGATGCACAAGCCGAGGAAACATATATGCTGCATGAATGAGGGTTATCATTCGATTTATCCAGATGTATTCATGGGTACATTACATACAGAAACATATATCAATAGAACAAAAAGAATGGAAGAGATATGCTAGTCAGACCAAAAGTGCATGTCTACCGCGCGGGCTTTCCAGCCTTCTCACTGTAAGAGCACCCTTACATCATTCAGGCACCAAGCCTCCTTCTCTAGCAGACATAACAAAACGACGAAACGAAACAACACAAGCATTAAGTACCAAAAAGAACTCCACATTGTGCCCAGCCAACCAATAAAACTCTCTGAAATGACACTGAAGCTATCAACCTAACTTTGCTGAGTGAGATATCATCAAGTCTCTAGTCCCAGCTGCGCCACCACCCCCACCCTCAAGTCAGCTCTCAGATGCAGCACGCCATCGATGAGGTTGTCGTTGGAAATGAACGTCGACCATGGAACCTCAAAAAGATCATTGCATCCCTCCATCCAATCATTGCTGAAGGTAGCCTTGTCCTCCAATCTGGTCACGAATTTTCCTGACGATCTTGTAACTCAAAGTCTACTGTCAAACATGTTGGCCCCTTTGGCATCTCAACCGTTCCTATATAGAGAGCAAAGCTGTATGCCTTACTCTGCTCATCCATTTGACAGTTTGCTCTGAGAAAGAAATCTTGTCCAGCAAGATGGAACAAGTGTGTCAAAATGTCTCCTGTTGGGAACAGCCGGGAGCACTCCTCGCGTGTTAGATCCAAGTAAACAATGACCTCTGGGCAGGGCCGGTCGAATTCAACCACTTTGATTGGTTTAAGCATGTAAGCTCGCTGTGGGGCTTGCCAACAGGTTCTTGTGTCTGCCTCAATAGTGGCTTGCTCATGTGCTGGGTAAGCTTTGTGCAAGAGAGAATCAGTAATAAGCTTCTTTGTTTGCTCATTGTCCACATCATCATCACTGCATGTCAGGACTTCGTGGAGTTTACTCCAAGTCATATGACTGAAGCGCACAAGTGGAAGTAAGCGAGAACTCCATATCTTGTGCCTCTCCTCTGTTTCTGGGTATTGCTTGCACACCCACTCAAGCAAGAAGCTATATACGGTATTTTCAGATCTTATCTGTAGGTCAGTACTAGAAAAGATGGCTTCAATCCCAGCAAGAGGCATGTCCATCAATGACCTGTGGGCAGGGTCGGTCGAATCCAACCTGGAACGAGACAAATCATGCCATGAGTAGACACTTCGAGCATGATTCTGTGACAAATGTCTACACTCTTTTCCATTTTTGAGAGAAGATATCTACGTAATAATTTCTCGGAAAAGAAAAAAGTAGCTCCATCAGATGGTGATCACTCACTTGGCCAAAACCTTGTATTTGCTGGCGAGGAATTCCTTGGCTGCATCTGTCAGATGCCGAATTTCAGCAGCCACTGAAGTGGAGCATGGGTAATCTAGGTAGAGCAATGCAGACTCTCTGGTCATAGGCAAGTTTGTGAGTAACTGGTTACAATGTCTCATGCAAGCCAGAACTTCAAATTTGTCAGCGGCCATCAAGATGTCGAGCAGAAGATTCGGCTCAGTTGTTGACAACTTTCCAGTGTACATAAAGCTCAAAATCTCCATCATGACAGTTTCCTCCGTTCCTAGTAGAATGAAACAATGGGGCATAAGGGTTTATCATAACAGTTCAAGAAAGAACTAAATGGCAGATTCTTTGCACGTAAATTTCAACAGTAGACCTCTTTTATTGAGGAAAGTTATCCATGCAGAAGACTAAGCGTGGACAAAATACACATTTGGTAGTTAAAGGTGACGATGAAAACTGAAAAGAGACTTAACCATTTCATTATGAAAAAGAAAAAGGAAGGGCTGACAGAAACGCAGAGGCAGAATGACTCACTCTAATAAAATGCGGCAGGGGAAAAACTAGGAAAACTAGGAAAAACTATAAAGGTAAGGATGTTATCAGTTTACCCGAATCAGCAATTCGGACTGTTAGATGCCTCTGATCAGACTCTTTCATGCCATTTGAGAAAAGCTGCGGTGAATAAAGCATATTAGGGCATCTCCAGCCGTTGGCCCCCCAGGAGGGGCAAAAAATTGTCCCCTGGGGGCGCACCGGCGCTAAACCGCGCACTGGGGGCGTGATGCACCCCAGTCGCGGCCCCCCACGGGTTTTTAAAATGTTTAAATTCGGCGCAAACACAACGCAAACACGTTCGAGTTCGTTCAAATTTAAACATATTTTACAAAAAAGGAAAAACTACCGCGGGCTACTCCCGCCGTCTCCCTCGCCGCCCGCCTCGCCGCCCGCAGTCACCGCCGTCGTCGTCGTCGTCGTCGCCCCCGCCGACGCCTCCGCCGTCCCTGCTGCATCCCTCCCCCGGTTGGCGTGGCGGGTTGGACGGTCCGGGGGCGTCGTCGTCGTCGTCGCTGTCGAGGACCACGACGCCGTGCTCGTCTTCGCGCCCACGCTTGCGGACGGCGATCTCCTCCAGGGCCTGGCGCTGCCGGACCATCTCGTCGCGGAGGTAGTCGTCCCGCGCCCACCGCAGGGCGTCCTCGTCGGAGAAGCCACGCCGGGCTATCTCCTCGTACTCCGCAGGGAGGCCGGGCTCCGGCTTGGGCTCGACGAGGACGAAGCGGCCGGTGGGGGAGGCGTTGTCGCCGATGCGGACGCCGGAGCGGCGGGTGCGCACGCTGACAGGCGTGCCCTGGGGCTCCGGCTTGACGGGGCGGAGGTGGAGGCAGGGGGAGCCGCCGGACGAGGAGGAGGACCCCCCGGTCTCCATGCGCCTCGGGGTCCAGGAGCTTCCCCGGCGGCGTGGGAAGGACGGGGGAGCGGGGTACTCGAGGCACGGCGTGTTGCCGCCCTCGATGTACTCGAGGACGGCCTCAAACATGCGCCCGGGCACACCCCACCACCGACGCCGGCCGACGGCGTTGAGCCTGCCGGAGTGCTCGACGCCGTTGGTGGCCTCGAGCTGCTCGGCGTGACGGCGGCGGAAATAAGGCTCCCAGAGCGGGCTGTCGGGGACGTACCGTGGCCCCTCCCTCGCCGCACGCGGCAGGGACGAGCGGATGCGTGCGATCTCCGCACGCCGCGCCGCGCCGGTGGGTACCGGGGGCACCGGCACGCCGCCGGCGCTGATCCTCCATGCCCCGGGCACCCGCATGTCCGGCGGGACCGGGTACTCGGCCTCGAAAAGGAGGCGAGCCTCGTTCTCGTGAAGATGGCGGCGGCCGAAGCCGTTCGCCGCCGCGCCGTCGCCTGGGAAGCGCTCGGCCATGGGTGTGATGAACTGGAGACGGCGAGAGAGAGGAGAGGGAGGAACGACGACGGCGAGAGAGTGCGAGTCGCCGAGTGCGCTGGGGCGCGTCTTATATAGGCCGAGGCGCCGCCCGTGCGCGAGCCGCCGTGAGTACGCGTGGCGGGCGAGGGAGGGCGAGGGACGCGCATCATCCGGTCTTCACTGCGCCGCCCGTGAGGCATCAATGGCGTAGACTGACCGGCGCAGCAGCGCGACAGCTTTGGCATTGATTCGCCGCGGGAAACGAGGCGATGAGGACGACGAAGGGGCGAGAAGAGAGCCGTGTCCCTGACGCAGCGGGCCCGCGGCTGTTTCGTGCCAAAACAGTTCGCCCTGGCGCCCCCGGGCGCCCCCAGCGCGCCGGGTTCGGCCTGGGTCCGCCGGCGCTGTTTTCGGCCTAAGCCGGCGAAAATCAGACTCCTGGGGGCGCGACTGGGCCGATTTTTCGGCGCCGGCGCAAAAAATACGCCCGGGGAGGCCTTCCTGGGGGCGCGGCTGGAGATGCCCTTAGGAAACACGAACTGACCATAGAAGAAATGAATCTCAAAAGGTATGCAAATTACCTTAAGAAAGAATGGACTATTTGCAGCGAGAACAACCGAATTGATGTAAATGGTCTTTACTCGTAAAACTGGCGTAGACACCATGGTCCAAGAAGAGTCAATACTTTTTTCATCTGTTCATCACACAAAGAATACATAGATCAGAGAGAAATAAATGGCAAACTGGGGGAAGTGAAGTATAGGCATAAAACACAAGCACTAGACAGATTCTGCTGTTAAGGTAATAGGAACACTCTGTTCTTCATTGATTCAACCTTCAGAAATAAGGTAAAATGATTAACAAAGCATCATGACCATTCGAATTCATTTAGCTGTATCAAGCAATCTAAGCATGCTTGCTGCTTCCTGAGTAAAGTAAAAGTAAGTGTCATCCCAAGGATCTTATTAATATTCCGTATAATGGTGTCCAAGCACAAAAGAACAGACAATCAAAGTGTAATATTATTATCTGGTTAATCAGTATTTTGTACCGCGCAAACATCTAGTGGCAGAATCAAGTTCAAGCAACAAAAAAGGAACGCGGGTTTATCTAAGAGTTGGTGGGTATCTTGTCATCATTGGCATGTAACTGGTATGTTGCACGTGTGGAAAACACGCAACCTGCAAGGGTTACCCAGTTGATCATCAGATTGTGTCGGTAGTTACAGCTATACCTATACATCACAGGTGTTGATACTACATTAAACTAAACGATTATCAAGCAGGCTAATATTTAGTAGCATTAAACGTTTCAATAAAGCAAGGCAGACTATTGCTTGACTTTAAATGATTAACAGGGAACAAGGTTGTGAAGAGATCTAGAGTAGGAACCCGTCCCTCCATGCTTTCTCTCCAAATATATATGGCGTTCCACAGTTGCTCGTAAAATCAAAGTAGGAACCCACCCCTCCGCACCTTCTTTTGAAATATATCTGGCGTATCGCAGTTGCTCGTAGATCAAAACAATTACATAATGAGGGTTATAAACCAACTTCCTCATCCTTCCAAATATACATCCATTAAGTGAATAACAGATTCGACAATAACATGTTCTTCCTGTTTGTTTCGTCAGTACGATTTTTGACAGGAAAATTTCTGATATGAATAATCTGGCATGTTAATATAACCTTACGCGAACCAAATCCCAATATAACTGTAAATTTCCAAACACATAAAGATTTTCTCTACAATCTAATCTAGTTAAGCAATATATTTCCAGAAAACAAACGCTTAAGTTAACCAATCCACAAAAGGGCAGCATCGTTGATTTGAACAGTTCGATGTTGTTTGAACGTCATAACTGCTCCACCTAAATATGTGACTAAGAATTTGCTGCATCCTAGTTGGATGTATGGACGACGTACAGTTTGTTGGTTGCTTCATTTGAACAGATTTGATATTAATCTAGACTAGAAACCTCCATAGTCAGACAATTCTTAGATTCACACAACAAGAGGTGAGGTGAGGTGAAGTGAAGAAACAGCAAGAATCGCAAATAGCCACAGATTTCACGCTAAACAGCATCCGAATCGCGCTATATAAACAGCAGAGAATCCCCAGCAGCTGCATCCATCCATCCATCCAATTCCAACGGCGTGGGAGGAGTGAGGCAGTGTACGGACCTGCTTCCTCCTCGCGGTGGAACGCCAAGTCGGGGAGGGGTCCTCCGTCGCTGGCGACGACCTCCAGCCGCAGCACCCGGTCGGAGAAGCTCTCTGAATTGAACGCGAACTCGAAGCTGGGCAGCCCGCCCCCGCGCGAGATGTCGAGGCCCATCCCCGCCTCCTCCGGCGCCCCCGCGGTGGCGGCACCTTCGCCGCCCGCCATGCGCCCCACCGCCGCCTGTAGCCCTAGCCGGATTCTTCTAGAAGGCGCTCCTCCACTGTTGAGCCTTTTCAAATTTTGGTCGACAGGCTGAGTTTTGGGCCGGTTGCACGTATTTGGGCTATTTGGTTTGGACACTGGACCCCAGGCCGGTTACACATTTAACGATCGTAAATTGTCTCAAAAAATAAAATAAAATTTAACGATCCTAAAAAAACTCTATACACATTTAAAATTTTCTGTACACATCTGGCATTTTTCAGAAAACATTTTGTGAATACATGGTCAATATTTTTCTGTACACATTTAACATTATCAAATACTTTTTAAACGCCTGATTAACATTTTTAAAAACATTATCAACTTTTTTCACACACATCTTCTATTTCTTTTATACATGAGAAACATTTTTTATACACATTTAACATTTTTCAAATTCTAGATTTACATTTTTCAATATAATATTATGTGCGTTTTTCTGTAATACTATATATTTAAAATATTTGGATTATAAATAAAAGTAAAAAAATGAAAAATGAAAAGAAAAACGTCAAAAATCAGAAAGAAGAAACGAGGTTGTGGCCTCCCACGAGGTGGGCCGGCCCGGTATGGAGCCTCCCTCAAGCGAGGCTAGCATCCAGCTCGCGTTGCGCGGGATATAAGTGCGGCTCGCACCTGGCTCGCACGAGGAGTGCAAAAAACTAGCCGTTTGGTTTCCTGGGTGCCCTCCTCAAACTGGCCCAACTAATGCAAAAGGAGGGAGGTGCCCTCCTCAACCAGGCTTGCAAAAACTAATGCAACCAGGCTTGCAAAAACTAGCCAGTTTGGTTCAACCTGGGCCAACTGATGCAAAAGGAGGTCTCTCAACCAGGCTAAGAGGTTCCCCCCTCAAAAAAAAAAAAAAAAAAAACAGGCTAAGAGGAAACGCACCCGCGCCTGCACTCGTGCCTTGGCTTAAAGTCAAATGGTACATGAGATTGCCCCTAATGCTTTCCAAAATTACATCGAAAGTGCCACCGCAACCTCATGTATCTCTCCTTCCTCTTTCCTCTCTCAAGCATAAGATCAAATCAAGGACACCAGTCGCTGCCGCCGGGATCAGGAGCACCCTCTTGCGTCGTCGGTCCAAGCTTCGTCGTCCACAGATGGTCAAAACTTCCTCGTCTGCCTCAACCCCGTCATCCGAGATTCCTCTTTTTCCACTTGTTCGATTTCCATCATCTGGTGTTATGTTTGTGCTCCTTGGCCCGTCGGTGAGCAAGCATCCAGTGGGTGTGCTCAACAGGAACTGCATCGAAGGGGGAGATGCCCCTATGCCGACTCGGTAGGAGCTGTTGGTGCTGGAGCTTGCATGCTGACGTGCACCCGGTGTCGTCAAGAGTGGTGCCTACATGGGAGCCGCATTGGTGCGAGCTTGGCCTCATGGAATTCCATTGCCGTCGTGCTTTGGGAAGTACCTCGCTGGTTTCTCATACAACCTACCAATAATATATCACATTAGCCTGTCCCACAACATGCTACAACCAAACACACATATTAACTCATTTTTGCATCAGCGTAACCAGGCTAGACACATCTAGGACAGTGGATACGATGGAGCATGAAACTAAGCAGGGAATCAAACACGTCCATTATTACTGAATTGTTTATTGTTTTAAATATTACTAACTGAATTGTTTATTGTTTCAAATATTACTAATACCTGACAGACTGATGCTCTTGAATGCCAGGCTCAAAAAATAGGATGCCTGGGCCAGAATAATACCAGTGTCCGGGCTAAGCATTCCATTTCTTCTTCTTTTTTATAAAGAGGTCGGGCTAACTGCCTTGCTAGATACGCCTGAGCCAGGAAAGCATGTTCTCTTTGAGGATACAAACCAAACAACCACCAGACATATCTCAGGCATGGTCCAGGCCAGACATAAAATGTTGTCGACATCACCAAACATGCTCGTTATCTCTTTTCTCATCTCTTGCATCCTTCTATCTTCCTTTACTGCATCTCAATTTTTTTTCTCCTTATCCAATCATCTGCTAAGGAAGTCCTAGCCCTAGCTGCTCATCTCCCTCCTCTCTCGTCACCCCCCAATGTCATGCGTCGATGACCCATCGCACACCCGCGCCACGATATTCTATGTTTTCATGGTCACCGCCTACACCTCCCACACTATGAGTGGCCATGCCTGGACCTCACTCTGTCCGACACCAACCATCGCATGAGGGGTGGGCTCGCCGGTGCTGCTTCCAGGCCACCACTCGCCGCTGGAGGTCAGATGCCCTGCATATTCCCGAGCCTCCACCTGAGCAACCAGTGTGGTCCATGACGAGGATGAACATTAGACGTCCATGCCTTGCATGTCCAGTTGTCACCAACATCCTCCATCACACGCCTATGTGCTCCAACCTGCACCGACCATGCGCAAAGGCACCCAACATGCTCCACTGACAATGTGGCCGTGTCACCACCGGACAACCCTCTGAGGCAACATGGCCATAGCACTCGATGCATCGACCAACTACGGCAAATAGTGGGAGACAAGAGCACAAAGGGCAGGATGGAGAAAGAAAGATAGAGAACATGAAAGATAAAAAGATAAGCGACTGTCTGACGGATCAAACATCCCATAATAATGCATAAAAAACAAGGTGAGAACCAGGGGCTACTGTTGGAGCTGGGACTTTTTTTACCGAAAAAGGGTTTCCCCCGCTTTGTATTCCAAAGCAACCAACATCGAGTACAGATAATGCTGTGGCGAGCAGCACAACACACCAAGAAAAAGAAGAAGAAATAAATGCCAATCACGGCAGCTTGGCAAAGCGCGGATGACCTGGCACCGCGGCGCCCACCGGACATAAATCACCACAGACCAAGGCTCCGATCCGCCGCGTACCAAGCAGCACCTCCAAGAAGGGATGCGACGCCGACGACGCTGCTGCCCGGACGAGTCGTCAGGTTTCCCCGGGCACGCGGAGGGAGGTGGGGGGTGGATACCACCGACACCCTCCAGGAAGGAATGGTGGCACCCACACAAGTGTCACCGCGTCGGGGCCGAAGCCGGCAGGGATTTCTCCCGCATTCCAACCCCAACCGCCCAACCGGACGGAACCGACCTGCCAAACCGTCGCCCACCACCATGCGCCAACGCAGTACCGCCGCCACCCACGCCGCCTCACTACGAACACCACCACGAGGCCAAGAGGACTGGAGAGAAGCTCACCACGACGGGAGCAGCAACACCGACGTCGAGCGGGAGGGAACCACCTCCACCGCCGTCGTGCGGGAGGCCCGTGCCTCCGGCACCGTCGCGGTAGCCGTCCGGACGCGGCAGGGGGGCATGCCGGGTCACCCCTGGCCCAGCTAGGCCCGAAGCGGGCCCGTTAAGCCCCGCCGGCCACGATGCAGTAGGCCGGCGTCGTCGTCGCCGTCACCCAGGCGCTCGTCGCATCTCCTCCGCCTCCCAGAAGCCACGCCGAAGACCATCCCCGCCGCCGGCCCGCCCAGGCCCAGATGGGGCCCAAAGGGCCTAGATCTGGGCCGAGCGGGTGACGCCAGATCCCGCCGCCGCGCCGCCCCGCCGCCAACGGCAGCGCCGCCGCCCAGCTGCTCGCCTGCATGCGCCACGGAACCCCGCCGCCACGCCAGACCGCCGCCGCCGCCGCCACCGCCTAAACACACCAGACCGAGCTGGGACTTTTTTAAGGCTGCGAAAAGGGAGACCACCCATGTTGGCCTTTGTGGGTAATCATAGTAGATGCTTTAAGATCATCTCCATTAGCAATCGCATATGTATATCTGGATGTCTATATATCCATATAGATAATGGTCTAAAAAGATTCCTCATATACACGTCAAGCAGCAGAACGTCTATATTCTCTCTTTTATATTTTAATATTATTTTGTAACTACCAATTCAACTATCATTTTAACAATAATTCAACGTCTCTATTGCAGTGTTAACAACTACTTTTCAAACGGCTATATTTTTAAAGGACACTTTCAAATGGATATATTTCCAACTGCTACTTTTTCAACAGCTCTATTCCAACGGCTATATTCCAGGCCTATATATACCACCCCTTATCACCTCTCTCAAATCATTGCATCTTGTGCTTCTCTCATCTCTCTTCTGAGTCCCTCTGTCTCCTCTCCTACGAAACAATGAGTGAAACAGGATTCGTTTTTTATATGCTCATGAATTCGTTGTCGTTATCTTCATCGGACGACGACGAACTAATTCTTGCAGCATTTGCGAAGCCCGAGGAGGAAGAGGAGGTGAATGCTCGACGCCATGGTGGTTCCACGTTGGGACGGCAGTATTTGTATCGCGGAAGAGATGCAAGATTTGTTCTACTATGGGACGACTACTTCAAAGAAAATCGCACCTTTCCCAGAAGTTTTTTGTCGAAGGTTAGTATTACTACATTATTCTCTATCTGCCTACTTTTCATCTCCCTATCTCATACTTGTTTATCTGCACAGGTATAGAATGTCTCATAATATGTTTAATCGCATAGCTGAAGGAGTACTTGAGCATGACAGTTATTTGAAGCAAATAAGAAATTCTGTTGGAGCTCTTGGGTTGCATCCTCTGACAAAACATGACAACTGCAATGCAACTGCTAACTTATGGATATGCCGCTGATGCCGCAGATGAGTATTGTCGGTCTGGAGAATCTACTAATCTAGCATCTTGCAAAAAGTTTGTGATGGCTATTTGTGAAGCCTTTGGAACCAGTATCTGAGATCTCCAAATGAAGAAGATACTGCTAGATTACTTGACATAGGGGAGCAAAGAGGTTTTCCTGGTATATTAGGGTGTGTAGATTATTGCATGCATTGGACTTGAATTTTTTTTCCCTAAAAATGGCATGGCATGTTTAAAGGTCATGTGAATAAGCCCATAATGATTCTGGAGGCAGTTGCTTGGAAGGATCTTTGGATTTGGCATGCATTCTTTGATTTACCAGGGTCTCTCAATGACATAAATGTTCTTCACTGTTCAACTCTGTTTGCAAAGCTATCCGAAGGTGAAGTCCAAAAGTGAATTATACCATCAATGGTCATCCCTACACAATGGGGTATTACCTTGCAGATGGTATATATCCACCAAGGGGCAACATTTGTGAAGACCATACCAGCTCCAGAAGGCAGAAAGAAGAAACGTTTTGCCAAAAGACAAGAGGGAGCCAGAAAGGATGTGAAGAGAGCATTTGGAGTTCTACAATCCCGTTTTGCCATTGTTCGAGGACCAGCTAAAGATTGGAAACGCAAAGAAATTGGCGATCTCATGAAAGCTTGCATCATAATGCACAATATGATAGTTGATGATGAGTGAGACAACAGTCCACGAGACTACAATTATGACTCTATGGGAGTAAAGGTGATCCCTCCCTCAACCCCAACCCCCGAGCGGCTCCCCCTCCCTCGACCCAGACGCGGCGGCGGCCAGATCCACAGCGTTAGGACCCTCTCCTCTCATCCCTCTCTCTTCGAGAGAAAAGAGCATACCTCGACTCGAGATGGTGTAGTGTGGTGCGACGGCAACCTCGCGGCGGCGTCTTCCTCGTCTCCAGAGCAAGCGAGTTGGCGGGAGGGAGAAATCATGCCGCGGTTGAGCTTTGGACGACGCCTTCACATCATCCAGGTCGATTTAGAGGATGCACATGTTTGGACGCCCATTTGCACGAGCTATTGGACGCCCGTTTTGGGCTCACGTCATGGAAAACTAGCATAGACGTCCATATAGAAAGCTATTGAAGATGTTCTAACATGGCATCACCATACGACCTCCCATTCCATGAAGTAGGTGGTACGTAATGAGTAAACATGCGGCCTCCACCTCCTCCACGTGCGCTTTGGGTTGGTCCATATGTGGGGCAGGGCACCCCTGACTTTGGTCCTTTTTTTCTATCATTTATTTATTTTTTAACTTTAAAAAACTGTTCATGAATCCCAATTTTGAAAAAATGTCCAGGATTGAAATAATATTTCAAAATTTTGAAAAATATAACGAATTTGAAAAGTGTTCACAGAATTTCAAACTATTTCTTGGATTTCAAAAAAATGTTCCTCGATTTCAAAACGTGTTCTGAATTTGAAAAAATATTCCGAAGTTCAGAAAATGTTCATGAATTTGAAAAATGCTCACATATTTTAAAAATGTTCCCATATTTCACAAAATGTTCCAAAATTTTAAAATTGCTCACGAATTTGAAGAATGTTCGCTGGTTTGAAAACAAATCACGAAGCTAAAACTTGTTCACTATTTTCAAAGATCATGAATAGAAAAACTTTCACGGATTTGAAAATGGGAAGTGCAGTTAGTGTCCCAGACTTATCAGTCGACAACTTATCCAGACAATTGCTTGTCTATCACCGTTTGAGTTTGAATCAGGCACATCTTCATTCATCGGCACATACAGAAACATCGCTGCACAACAATCCCAGGAAGCAGGTTGTCGGCTTCATGGTCGAAACCGACGCACCTCATTGTCATAAACGAGCCGCTAATGGGGAATCCAGTTTACAACAGCAAAAAAGAACACCCACATATGCAGCGAAGATGGCTGTGGTGAATCCAGAACAATGATGATGGACAGTCACGTTTTGCAGAGAAAAATATAAATCATATAAAATGCGCCTATATATATGTCGTCACAGTTTTCAACTTTCTCATTGCAGGTAATGAAGAGCCTCCTGACATCATTCAGGCAAGCCAAGTTTCCAGCACAGACACCAAAATAATGAAATGAGACCCTAAAATAATGAAAATGTCCACGCAGCCAACACGCCTAGCCTACAGCTAAAATCCCATTGAAGTTGAACCGATGGACCTGACTTTGCTGCTGAGTGAGATATCATCAAGCTTGCAGTTTTGGCTGCCCCAGCAACACCGTCAAATCAGCTCTCAGATGTAGCACGCCGTTGATGAAGAGGTTGTCGTTGGCAATGAACGTCGACCATGGAATGCCAAATAGATCACTGCATCCATGTGTCTCATCAGCGATGGAGATCTTACCCTCCAACTTGCGCACAAACTGCCCTGACGATCTTTTCCTTGCAGCAAACTCGTAATCTACCTCGAAACATGACGATCCCTTCATATTTTTGGCGACCCCTAACCAGAGGCCAAAGCTGCACAACTTACTCTGCTCATCCATTTCACAGGTTGCCATCAGATAAAAGCCCCATCCTAGAAGCCGGAATGGGTGCGGGCATATACGCCCAGACGGGAAGAGTTTAGAGCACTCCTCGCGTGTTAGATCCAAGTAAACTATAATCTGTGGGCAGGGTTGATCAAACGCAATCAATTTCACAGGTTTGTACTCGTACGCTCGCTCAGCAAATCGCGAACAGGTTGTTACCTCTGCTGCAAGAGCACCTTCCATCTGCTTTGGGTAAGCCTTGGGTAGAAGTGCCTCAGCAATACGATGAGTTACTTGCTCGCGATCTATATCATTATCAGTGCTTGCTAATATCTCCTGAAGTGTCACACACGTCATATGACTGAAGCGTACCAGAGGAAGTAAGCGAGAACTCAAGATCTTACGTCTTTCCTCCAATTCTACGTATCGTGCACGGGCCCAGTCAAGCATGAAGTAATATATGTCATCTTCAGTTTCCACTTGTACGTCAGTACTTGAAAATATGGCTTTTATCCCAGCAAGAGAAATGTTCATCAGCTCGCTTTTAAACCTGAAATGAGACCAACAATATCATGAGTACACTGAATACATGATTTTGTGACATCAATTTCTGCAGTTTTCTCAGAAAACGAAATAAAACATGGCTTCATCCAATGTGGACCACTAACTCATAAAAATCCTTGTATTTGTTCGCAAGGAATTCCTTGGCTGCATCTATGTTATGACCTGTCATATTAGGGGCTTAGCCCAGTGGGTTGTGGCCCAAGTTATCTTATCGTTATTAGGGGCTTAGCCCAATTATCTTATCGTTTGCTTAGGAGTCAAGTAAACCTCTTTATATAAGGAAAGAAGATGTATCAATCTAATCAAGCAAGAAGCAATTATTATTTGCTCGGCTTTCCTTAGGGAGCCGGGAGACCTAACCCTAGCCGCCTCTTGCGCCGCCGCCGCCTCTTCTCCACCACGCAAGGACGGCGCCAGCCGCCGGCCGCCGCACCCTCGTCCTCGTCCTCCTCCATCTTTCCCCTACAATCTCCGCCCTAGAACCAGCAAAACCATAACTCCTAACACCTTGGTATCAGGTAGCTTGGGTCCGATCATGTCTGCGCCACCATCCACCCCGCTGCTGCCCACCTTGCCGTTGTCCACCACCGCCGTCCTCTCCACGGCGCCGCTGGTGTTTCCCGCCGCCGTGGTCGACAACTCCACCGTGCCGCTGGCGCTTCCCACCGCGCCGCTCGGCTCCTCCGCGGGGGCCTCCATCGGCCACTCGCCGCCCGTCACCGCGCCACCTGTCGCCGTCTACTCCCCGACAGAGATCACCGGGGTCCTTAATGACCTCGTCACCGCCGTCCAGGGCATCCGCCTCTACATGGCCGGGCCTTACGGGCAGCCGCCGCCCTTGCCGCCGGCCGCCGCGACTGGGCCAGCCGCCCTGCCTTGGTACGCGGCCACCACGGCGCCGATCGGGCCTCTACACCACCACTGGCCCAGTCAGCCGCCGCCCGCCGTCTCCCCCTACTAGCCGCAGTGGCCGGCCCCGGCGATCGCCGCGCCTCTGACGCCTCCCGAGTCCGGGTAGCTGCCGACCCCGCCGCCGCCCGCTGCCACGCCTCCATGGCCACAGTGGCCGGCCCCGCCCCTTGCTGCGTCGTCCACGCCACCCGAGTCCGTGCCGCCGCAGCTGCCGGCCCCGCCACCGCCTAGCGCGGGGCCCGGGTCATCCACGCAGGGAGGCGTACGGATCCAGCAAGTGCGCTTCCCGCCGTCGCCGTCCCCAATACCGGCCTGGCTGACCGGATCATCGCCGCCACCCGTCTACACGTTGGCTGGAGACCCGCCGGCACCCACTTTGCAGTTCGGTGATCCCTCCGGCTCGGGGGGGGGGGGGGGCACTCCACGGGCCGCAGCCATGCTGACCAGGCGCCCCAATCCTTGTTGCTTCGCACCTCCGAGTCAGTCGGCCACGGCGCTCCGACTCAGACACCGCCGCGGTTTGCCAAACTTGACTTCGCCAGTTATGACGGCACGGAGGACCCCCTTAACTGGCTCAACCAGTGCGAGCAGTTCTTTCGCGGGCAACGCACCCTTGCCTCGGAGCGTACCTGGCTCGCCTCTTACCACCTCCGCGGCACGGCACAGACCTGGTACTATGCCCTCGAGCAGGACGAGGGCAACATGCCCCCTTAGGAGCACTTCCGCGAGCTCTGCCTTCTTCGTTTTGGGACACTGATCCACGGGAGCCGCCTGGCAGAGCGAGGCCGCCTTCCCTTCACCTCCATGGTTCAGGACTTCGCCGACCGTTTTCAGGCCCTCGCATGCCATGTGTCGGGCGTGACGGTGCAGCAGCGGGCCGACCTCTTCGTCGGTGGACTTCCGGATCACATCCGCGTGGACGTGGAACTTCGGGGACCCCAGGATCTCCAGACGGCCATGTACTACGCCCGTGCGTTCGAGCGCCGCGCGGTGGCCATCTAGCAGGCATCACCGTTCCGGGCCGCTACCCGGGCCGGATGTTCCCACGCAGGGTCGGCCTGCTCAGGCTTCCGCGGCACCCCTCACCGCGACCGCGGTGCGCCCGTTCCGCCGACTCACCTCGGCCGAGCTACTCGAGCGTCGCCGCCAAGGGTTGTGCTTCAACTGCAACAAGCCCTACACGCCCGGCCACGTCTGCCCGCGACTCTTCTACCTGGAGGCTGCAGACTACATTGAGGAGGACGCCGTCCCTGCCGACCTGACTGCTCCAGCTATCACGAAGGTGTTTGACGCTGGTTGATCACCTCGAGGAGTTCGGCAAGTGCTTTCCCACCTTACAGCTCGAGGACGAGCTGTTTGTGCAGGCGGGGAGAAGTGTTATGACCATCATATTAGGGGCTTAGCCCAGTGGGTTGTGGCCCAAGTTATCTTGTCGTTCTTAGGGGCTTAGCCCCATTATCTTATCGTTTGCTTAGGAGTCAAGTAAACCTCTCTATATAAAGAGAGGAGATGTATCAATCTAATCAAGCAAGAAGCAATCATTATTTGCTCGGCTTCCCTTAGGGAGCCGGGAGACCTAACCCTAGCCGCCTCTTGCGCCACCGCCGCCTCTTCTCCACCACGCAAGGACGGCGCCCAGCCGCCGGCCGCCGCGCCCTCGTCCTCGTCCTCCTCCATCTTTCCCCTACAATCTCCTCCCTAGAACCGGCAGAACCCTAGCTCCTAACAATCTATGAAAGGCCGAACTTCATTGACCACTGAAACGGAACAAGGATGGTCTATGTAGATCAGTGCAGATTCTGTGGTCATAGGCAAGCTTATGAGCAGCTGACTACAATGCCTCATGCAAGAAAGAACCTCGAACTTATCTGCAGCCATCAAGATGTCGAGCAGACGAGTGGGCTCAGCTATAGTCAACTTTCCACTGTACATATAGCTTAAGAGCTCCATAAAAGCATTTTCCTTTGTTTCAAGTAGAATGAGAACATAATGCATAAGGATTACAGAAATAGTTAGCCGAAGTAAACAGAAAAAGGACACACTTATGTATCTTAAATGATTATTTAAGTTGATAATTGACTTTCAATATCGAGAAAGCTCCATGGGAGACTGACTTTTTCTTCATCATAGAAGACACAAAGAAGTGGCAAAAACTATCTATGAAGCATAGACATAAGTTGGCGAAAGTCTCGTACCCTTCTAGGGTTTCTCTCTCTCTGCGGCGACAGCCAAGGAGATTTCTCCCTCCCTTCGATTCCGATCAGACCACGTCTAATCGGGTTCCCGGGGGAGTAGTACGGAAGAACAGAAGGCGATCACAACCCCTGGGAGGGTTTCGAGCGGATGAGGTCCGAACGATGGAGAAGGGTACTTCACCTAGGGTTAGTGGCGGCGGGGAAGAGATGGAAGGAAAAGAGGTGATGGAGGAGACGGGATCGGTGGCGGGGGAAGGTAGATCGCAGCATGAGGAGTCACTAGATGAGAAGCTGAAATACCTGAACCTAAGGGAAGACGAGGAGGAAGATGTGATCTTGGAGGAGGACCTGGAGGAGCCGGAGAAGGATGCTGAATTCATGGCGATATCTAGGGTTCATACTGCAAGAAAATTTAGCCATGGGGCCTTCTATGGAACAATGAGATCTGCATGGAATCTTGCACAAGAGGTGGAATTCAGAGCTATAGAGGATAATTTGTTCTCTGTGCAAATCGCATGTCTAGCGGATTGGGAGAGGGTTATGCATGATGGGCCTTGGATTTTCCGCAACTGTCCAGTGTTAATTGCTCCGTACGATGGGTGGTCGGAGCCAACTGAGGTGGATCTGAATACCTACCAGGCATGGGTGAGGGTGATGGGGTTGAAGGAAAAGATGAGAAGTGCGAATATAGCGCGACAGTTGGCAACGAAGGCGGTGGAATCAGAGTACGTGTTACTCTGGACGTGCGTAAACCCCTCACAAGGTGTGCTAGCCTAACCTTGAGATCGAAGAAAGTTTACTTTGACTTTGAGTATGAGAAGATGCCGTTGTTCTGTGGGGTTTGTGGATTTGTGGGTCACGTGACCAAAGAACATGGGAACGGGGTACACAACGAAACTGCAATTATCTATCCTTTAACCTTGATTGCGGCAGATTTTAGAAGAGATGAGCAAGGATGGCAGAATGGGTACAATGGTAGAGGAGGAAGGGCAGGAAGAACTGAAGAGGGAGGAAAAGGGGGTGCTGCTGCGGTAAGGAGGGAGTCTGGTGATCTTAGCAGCTCGGCTAGCAGCCCTTCTAAACCTGCTGGCACCTCGTCGCAAACTTCAAGTGCCCAGAAGAGGCGGCTCGAGTTCACGGAGAAAGGGAAGAATGACCAACTGCTCCTGACGCAAGGAAGGGGAGAGGATGAATCAAAGATGGGGGACGGAGCAGGACACCAAAGAGGAGGGTGGGAAGAGAAGGACAACACCTCACAGGAGTCAAAGAGTCACAAAGCAGAAGAAACAACATCAATGGACTTGGCAACATTGGCGGCCTCCCGGGTGGAGGACCGCCAGGCCCAATGATTCTCCTAGGGTGGAACTGCCACGGGATGCGTCAGTCTCGGGCAGTTAGAGCACTTCTGGAGGTCCAGAGGTGCTACAAACCGGATGTGCTCTTTCTGTCAAAAGCACATCTGTCTGACGCAGGGGCAGAGTGGCTGATGAGGAGGCTAGGGTTCCAGGAGAGGCTGGTTGACCCGAGTGATGGAAGGGCGGGGGGTTTGCTGATGATGTGGAAATCTGGAGTGACTGTGACAAAAAATGATGTTACAGCCAACTTCATTGACGTAACGGTGGATGATGGAAGTGGCGGTGTACTGGATTTTATGGAGAGCCGGCAAAGGAGAATAAACATAAATCATGGGAATATCTTCGTGCACAGCAGGAGAGGATGGATGAGCCATGGATAGTTTTTGGCGATTTCAACGAAATCTTATTCTCTCATGAAAAGGAAGGAGGGGCACCCAGAGAGATGCAAGCATTAAGGGATGTCCTGTCAGAGTGCGAGTTGGCAGATTTGGGTGCAACGGGAGACTCATATACATGGAGTAGAGGGAGGATAAAGGAAAGGTTGGATAGAGTTGTCTGTAACTCACGGTGGAATTTGCTCTTTCCTAATGTTGGTGTCGTGAATGGTGAAATGACAAAATCTGATCATCGTCCCTTGGTGATAGATACTGAGCTCTATAAAGAAACGAACCGGCCCCTACGGCCGGTGAAGAGATTTGAGGGGAGGTGGTCAAAGGAGGAGACGGTGGAGGAGGTGGTTCGCACGGCCTGGCAGCAAGCATCATTGCTAGGTCTAGGGCCGTTCAAACAAAAGGTGGACTCGGTTCATGAGGAGCTGCATAAATGGGATAGAGAGACCCTCAAAAGACCTCAAATGCGAATGGCGAAAATGAAAAAGGAGTTGGAAGAACTGAGAAGAGGGCCGGCTACTGATGTAGCACTTGATAGACAGGAGATACTGCTGGTGATTGAAAATCTATTAGAGCAGGAAGAAATTGCATGGGTCCAGAGAGGAAGAGCTAACTGGCTGAAGCATGGTGATCTGAATACTTATTTCTTCCATATGTATGCTTCGGCAAGGAAGAAGAGGAACATGATTAAGGGATTGCAAGATGTGAATGGAGTGATGCAGGAAGGACAACAGGAGATAGCTGAGATAATTAAAACCTACTTCACTAACTTGTTTTCTTCCCAGGTTGAGCTCCCTAATGAAGAGGTTTTTCGGGATGTGACGCCGAGAGTTACAACTCAAATGAACGAGGCCTTACTGGCGCCCTTCACGGAGGAGGATGTACGCAAGGCTGTGTTCAGTATAGGTGATTTTAAGGCACCAGGACCAGATGGACTTCATGCGGCTTTTTATAAGAGGTTCTGGAACATGTTAAAGGATGATCTAGTGGGAGAAGTTCTGGGGGCAATTAACACACGCACTATCCCAGAAGGGTGGAATAGTACTACTATAGTGCTGATCCCAAAGGTTGAGAACCCCACAAGTGTCTCACAGTTTAGGCCGATTAGCCTGTGTAACGTGGTCTACAAAATCATCTCCAAAATGCTTGCTTCTCGGCTTAAAGTGATACTTCCGGAGATCATTGGTCCCACGCAGAGCGCTTTCGTTCCGGGAAGATTGATCACGGACAACATACTCATTGCGTACGAGTGTGTGAACACTATAAAGAGGAAGAAAGGCAAGTCTGGCTTATGTGCGGTGAAACTCGATATGCATAAGGCATATGACCGAGTAGAATGGTGTTTTCTTAAGAGGATGATGCAAAGGCTTGGGTTTGCGGAACAGTGGACATAATTGATCATGGAGTGTGTATCATCCGTGTCATATAATGTCAGATACAACTCTGAGAGCACTGATGTTTTTGCGCCAACACGTGGGCTGCGACAAGGGGACCCCTTGTCCCCCTACCTGTTTCTAATCTGTGCGGAGGCGCTATCTAGCATGTTGCAGGCGGAAGAGAACAATGGCACATTGATAGGGGTCAAGGTGTGTAGGGAGGCACCGCAGATTTCTCATCTGCTCTTCGTTGACGACTCCTTAATTCTTATGAGAGCAGATGGCCCAAATGCGGCGTGCCTCCAAAGGGTGTTGGACGATTACTGTACGAGCTCCGGACAGTTGGTCAGTGAGGCGAAATCTAGTATATACTTCAGTCCAAACACCCCGGTGGAGAAAGTTGTGATATGTCAACAACTGAATATTAACACGGAAGCCCTTAACGATAAATATCTTGGGCTACCATCCATGGTGGGAACGGACAGGAGTGACTCTTTTGAGTATCTCATCGACAGAGTAAATCAGGTGATGATAGGGTGGAAGGAGAAGCTGCTTTCCACAGGGGGGAAAGAAACGCTAATTAAGGCTGTTGCCCATGCCATGCCGGTGTTCGCGATGTCTGTATTCAAAATTCCGAAGAAAATTTGCAAAGGAATAACGAATGCTATATCGAAATACTGGTGGGGAGATGACGACAACCATAAGCGTACCCATTGGGCAGCATGGTGGAAAGTGTGTATACCGAAAGAAAGGGGAGGTTTGGGATTCAGGGATCTACACAGTTTTAACTTAGCTCTCCTTGCTAAACAAGTTTGGAGGCTGCTTGAGAACCCTGATTCTCTTTGTGCTCAGGTTTTGAGAGCCAAATATTATCCGGATGGAAAGCTACTGGATGCCAAGGTGAAAAGTGGAAGCTCGTATACATGGCAGAGTATATGTGCCGGTATCAATACATTCAGGAGAGGGGATATATGGCGCATAGGTGATGGATCACAAGTGAACATTTGGGCTGATTCGTGGATACAATTGAGTGCCGATGGCCGTGTCACTACACCACGAGGAGGGACCCTTCTGTCTAAGGTTTCGGAGTTGATTGATCATGTCACTGGTTTATGGGATGAACAGTTGATAAACGATGTATTTTGGCCGGTTGATGAGCATAGGATTCTTGCCATACCGCTGGCACCACATGGGATGATGGAAGATTTTGTGGCCTGGCGGTTTACAAGGAACTTTGCCTTCTCGGTCCGATCAGCTTATCATGTGGAGTGGCAACATCAATTTGCACGCTGGTATGAACGAACAGAGGGGCAGCCGTCCCAGCGTTATCCGGTGTGGAAGAAGCTCTGGTCTTCGCCCGCCCCAGCTAAGATTAAGATCTATGCTTGGAAGGTCTTACATGGATTCATACCATGTTACGAGGTATTGGCAAAACGCCATATTGATACGTCAGACAGCTGTCCCATGTGTGTGGGTGGATGCGAAGATATTATGCACGCTCTCTTCACTTGCCCTAGGGCAGCCGAAGTCTCAGATGTCTGAATCTTTACGGGTTCGTGGAGGAGGCGTGTGATACAGACAGGGCGGGCTCGCAGCGTTGGACTATATTTTATGTGCTCCTACACGCCAGACGTTGATCCAAGATATCCCAGCTCAGTTTCTAATCCTTGTGGGTATCTGGTACATATGGTGGGAGCGTAGACAACATGTCCACGGGGAGGAAGTGCAGACTCCGGTCCGAGCCGCGTTGTCAATCGCAGCGATGGCAGCAAATTACCTCAAGGCTACGAAGAAGAACGTGGTAGTAAGATCCTTTGGATGGAGGAAACCGCAAGAGAATTTTGTCAAGTTAAATGTAGATGCTGCTTTTCATGCAGATGACCTCCAGGGAGCTGTAGGAGCTGTGCTAGGGGACTGCAGAGGTGGTTTCATTGCAGCTTCAAATGAGAGGCTGGAGCATGTTGCTGATGTAGGGACGGCGGAAGCACACACACTACGGCATGGCATCTTGTTAGCGCAGCGGATGGGGATCACCAAGCTCATTGTGGAGTCCGACTGCCTTGAGGTGATTGACATCATGAACAATGGTGGTTTTATGGCATCGGGCGCAGCTACGATCTATTCGGATTGTTTGGTCCTTATCATAGGTTATACTTCGGTGTCTTTTGTTCACTGCCCTAGAGAGACAAACTCTGTCGCTCATGTTTTAGCTAAGCAAGCGGTGTCGGATCCACCTTCCGTGTGGATTGAGGAGCCGCCGGCCTTCATTGTAAAGGGCCTAGTGGATGATGTAACTCTGTTTTGATCCAATAAAAGTTTCCTGAAGTTTTAAAAAAACTATCTATGAAGCATAATCCTTCGTTTACCATAAATATTCATGTTTTTCTTTCAAAATTATAGAAAACAGTAACACAGTCACTACAGCAAACTAGAATAAATTATAAGAGGAAGAATGTTACACTTTAGCTATCACCTTACCTGAATCAGTAATCCTAATTGTTGGATTCGTCTGATCAGATTCTTTCATGCCATTTGAGAAAAACTAAGAAGGATGAAGCTTATTAGAAACTTCCACTGACTAGAACAAATGCAGTTCACAACAAGGTTATCGAAATTACCTTTAGAAAGAAAGGACTTCTTGAAGCAAGAATCGCTGAATTGATATGCATGTTTTTTTCTCGTAAAAGTGGTCTGCCCACCATCATCGATGAAGAGTCAACACTCTGTTCTTTCTCACCTGCAAAGTATTAGATAAAAGAAATAAAAAACACATTGGGTAATATATTCTACTGTCAAAAAACTCAGAACACTGTATTTTTCTGTAGGTGTAGATTCATGTAATCAATATTCAGAAATAGGATAAAATGGTCATCCAACAATCTGACCATGCTTGTAGCTCTCATAGATGTAACTGACTAACTGCTATCTAGTGAGCAGTTCATACTGCACATGCATCTAGTAGCACAAGCAAGTTCAAGTAGCTAAAATAGAAACAAGGTGTTAAATAAGAACTTGTGGTTATCTCTGTATTTTCTGCAAGCACCAGCCTGTAACCAATAATTAGCGTGTATTGAGACAACAGGCAACCAAAGGCTCCCTTTGATTAGCAGATTGTGCAAAAACTATACCTGCATCCGCATGAAGTTTTTTGTTTTTACCACGCAAGCTAATGATAACCAATGTTTCAACACTAAGAAAAGCGGAGATGGAAAAAAAATGCAGACTAATGTTGACCTGGAATTGAAGGATTGAAGGTTATGAAGCAGTTTCTTCTTCACTTCAGATACAGCTAGCTGTTACATCAAGAGCAGACTTGATAACAATATGGTATTCCATACCTATTTGTTCTGTTGCTATATTAAGAATAAAAATTGGCAGATCTATTGTCGTAAGTACTGACTAGTGAACACACAATAATTTCCCTTTTGAATTATCTGACATGTCCATGCCCCATGGTAACTCAGTCAAAACAAGTTTAATTCGAGATCTCTAAATTTTCCCACAGACAAATAATTTTGAAAAAACTAACTATAGGAAATTAATGCCTTCTCCAGATGCTTTGTGACAAACTGTACCGAGAACTGTAATGTGAAGACTGAAGGTTTAAAATCGACAGAGAACAACAGGTTAGTAGAATTCTCAGGTTCAGCTGGCAAGCACCTTTCAAGTTTTCCGAGCTGAACAGTGGTTACAGTGGTGCCCCTTTGTTGTCCAGTGGCCAATCTCAATTAGAACTGGATTGATTTTCAATTTTCATTCAATTTTGGGGGTAATCCAGCCGTGGACTTACATTATTTGAACATAAAAAAATGTTAACATCAGCTACATCCATAATAGTTGTATTCGAGAAAATAAAACATCCATGATAGTTACAACATTTTAATAATCTGTTAATAGCAGCTACATACGCACCTTCCTCTTCGCGGCGGCGCTCCTGGTCGGCGGCGGATCCTCCGCCAGATCCCGGCGCGGGGCTGACGGTGCCGATCTCTATCCGCAGCACCCTGTCGGAGAAGGTGGCCGAATCGAACGCGAAGTCGAAGCTGGGCACCACGCCGCCGCGCGACAAGTCCAGCTCCATCGCCGATGCCACCCCCGCCCCCGCCGCCATCGCTGATGCTGATTCTTTGCCGGCGTCCATGCCCTCCGCCGCGTGCGGGAGAGAGAGGGACGAAACGCGGGGCGGCGGCCGGCCGTAACCTAGCCGCCGAAGCTTCTCCGAGAAGACGAGAAAGCGAGGCCAGCGGGTATCAGACTTTGCAAACAGGACCCTCGGAAGTCGGAAATGCTAAATTACATTTACGGGCGCGCTCTCTGGTTTGAAATGCAAAACACCATGTCTACTTTCAACTTACAAATCACATTTGAGTATTTGTTAACGAATAAATCAAGTTTTTTAGCCTCAAAAACTAGAGTTGTTTTCCTCTCCAAGATATAGCTTGCTTAATTTTCATTTTTCTAGAATTATTTAGTTTTATTTTCTACTCCTGCAAAAGGAACATAGACAAGTACACACACCGAAAACATATCTAGTATTTGTGTTTGATGGCTTTTGGAGAAGATCTAGTGTTGCCAATAACATACGGCCCAACTCCCGACACTTCTTTCTCATGAAAGATGGAGGCGATAGCCCTTCAACCTTTAATAGGTCAGCGAGCTTGTGGGTTCCCCTCTCCTTTATCTGGCTCTGACGATGGGAGGAGGGGAACCTTGTTTCTTGCGTCGGGCATGTAGAGAGCGGGTAGGACTAGGTATTTTGGTGGTGCCGCTACCGAGGTGGGGGCGGCACTCCATCAAATAATGTCTATTGCAACTACCTCCTCATATTCGAGGGAGGGGGAGTGCGCGGCCATCTCTCGCTGAGTCGAGGGGCTAGCAGCTAGAATTTCTCATTCCGGCCTCTAGGAGGCGGCAGTAACGTCACCTTGATCCCCCCCCCCCTCTAACTTTATCCTTAATATAGCCGTCGCTGATGCTGATTCTTTGTCGGCGTCCATGCCCTCCGCCACGTGCGGGAGAAAGAGGGACACAACGCGGGGTGGCAGCCGGCCATAACCTAGCCGCCGAAGCTTCTCCGAGAAGACGAGAAAGTGAAGCCAGCGGTATCAGACTTTGCAAACAGAACCCTCGGAAGCAGGAAATGCTAAATTGCATTTACGGACGCGCTCTTTGGTTTGAAATGCAAAACACCATGTCTACGTTCAACTTACAAATCACATTTGAGTAAGTATTTGTTAACGAATAAATAGAGTTTTTTTCCCTCAAAAAATAGAGTTGTTTTCCTCTCGAAGATATAGCTTGCTTAATTTTCATTTTTCTAGGAATTATTCAGTTTTTTTTCTGCTCCTGCAAAAGGAACATAGACAAGTACACACCGAAAACATATCTAGTATTTGTGTTTTATGGCTTTTGGAGAAGATCTAGTGTTGCGAATAGCATATGGCCCAACTCCCGACACTTCTCTGTCTCATGAAGATGGAGGCGATAGTCCTTCGACCTTCAAAGGTCGGCGAGCTTGTGGGTTCCTCTCTCCTTTATCTGGCTCTGACGATGGGAGGAGGGGAACCTTGTTTATTGCGTCGGGCATGTAGAGAGTGGGTAGGACTAGGTATTTTGGTGGTGCTGCTACCGTGGTGGGGGTGGCACTCCATCAAATAATGTCTACTGCAACTACCTCCTCATATTCGAGGGAGGGGGAGTGGGCGGCCATCTCTCGCTGAGTCGAGGGGCTAGCAGCTAGAATTTCTCATTCCGGCCTCTAGGAGGCAGCAGTAACGTCGCCTTGATCCCCCCCCCCCTCTAACTTTGTCGTTAATGTAGCCGTCGCTGATGCTGATTCTTTGCCGGCGTCCATGCCCTCCGCCGCGTGCAGGAGAGAGAGGGACGCAACGCGGGGTGGCGGCCGGCCATAACCTAGCCGCCGAAGCTTCTCCGAGAAGACGAGAAAGTGAAGCCAGCAGTATCAGACTTTGCAAACAGGACCCTCGGAAGCAGGAAATGCTAAATTACATTTACGGACGCGCTCTTTGGTTTGAAATGCAAAACACCATGTCTACGTTCAACTTACAAATCACATTTGAGTAAGTATTTGTTAACGAATAAATAGAGTTTTTTTCCCTCAAAAAATAGAGTTGTTTTCCTCTCGAAGATATAGCTTGCTTAATTTTCATTTTCTAGGAATTATTCAGTTTTTTTTCTGCTCCTGCAAAAGGAACATAGACAAGTACACACCGAAAACATATCTAGTATTTGTGTTTTATGGCTTTTGGAGAAGATCTAGTGTTGCGAATAACATATGGCCCAACTCCCGACACTTCTCTGTCTCATGAAGATGGAGGCGATAGTCCTTCGACCTTCAAAGGTCGGCGAGCTTGTGGGTTCCTCTCTCCTTTATCTGGCTCTGCCGATGGGAGGAGGGGAACCTTGTTTATTGCGTCGGCCATGTAGAGAGCGGGTAGGACTAGGTATTTTGGTGGTGCTGCTACCGTGGTGGGGGTGGCACTCCATCAAATAATGTCTACTGCAACTACCTCCTCGTATTAGAGGGAGGGGGAGTGGGCGGCCATCTCTCGCTGAGTCAAGGGGCTAGCAGCTAGAATTTCTCATTCCGGCCTCTAGGAGGCGGCAGTAACGTTGCCTTGATCCCCCCCCCCCTCCCCTCTAACTTTGTCGTTAATGTAGCCGTCGCTGATGCTGATTCTTTGCCGGCGTCCATGCCCTCCGCCGCGTGCGGGAGAGAGAGGGACGCAACGCGGGGCGGCGGCCGGCCATAACCTAGCCACCGAAGCTTCTCCGAGAAAATGAGAAAGCGAAGCCAGCGGTATCAGACTTTGCAAACAGGACCCTCGGAAGTAGGAAATGCTAAATTACATTTACGTGCGCGCTCTCTGGTTTGAAATGCAGAACACTATGTCTACGTTCAACTTACAAATCACATTTGAGTAAGTATTTGTTAACGAATAAACAGAGTTTTTTTCCTCAAAAGATAGATTTGTTTTCCTCTCGAAGTTATAGCTTGCTTAATTTTCATTTTTCTAGGAATTATTCAGTTTTATTTTCTACTCCTGCAGAAGGAACATAGACAAGTACACACACTGAAAACATATCTAGTATTTTTGTTTTATGGCTTTTGGAGAAGATCTAGTGTTGCCAATAACATATGGCTCAACTCCCGACACTTCTGTCTCATAAAGATGGAGGTGATAGCCCTTCAACCTTTAAAAGGTCGGCGAGCTTGTGGGTTCCCCTCAACTTTATCTGGCTTTGACGATGGGAGGAGGGGAACCTTGTTTCTTGAGTCGGGCATGTAGAGAGCGGGCAGGACTAGGTATTTTGGTGGTGCCGCTACTGTGTTGGGGGTGGCACTCCATCAAATAATGTCTACTGCAACTACCTCCTCATATTCGAGGGAGGGGGGAGTGGGGGGCCATCTCTCGTTGAGTTGAGGGCCTAGCTGCCAGAATTTCTCGTTTCGGCCTCTAGGAGGCGACGGTAACGTCGCCTTGAATTTTTTTTCCCCTCTGACTTTGTCCTTAATGTAGTTGTGAGTGCTCCAACACCATTGGGAAGCTCGGGAGGAGCTGTATAGAGGTGGCCAGCTAATGTCGTCCATGGTGAAAATGCTGACATTTGTTGGAAGATAGATGATCTAGGATATGACTTATGTGGAAGGCTAAAGGATCTTGTGGTCTCCTTCATCTGTTGGAAGTTAGATGATCTAGGATTTTGCAGCCAATGCTGACAAAGCAAAAGAACTGTGATCATGTTGCGATGTATTGATGATATGTACCATCTTCCCCCTTCAACACATGTTTTGGCGACGTCGAAGGAGTGAAGCTCATAGATCTCTAGGGACAAGTGTCTTGCTTCCTGAGCATTTTCTAGTGTTGTGTCCCGTGTCAAGGAGATCATTTGATGTAGTTCGTTACTTTCGTCTATAGTTTGTCAAACTTTGTAAACACCATGGAGGACTTTTTAGTAACAAAAGAAGACATTGTAAACACTGTACTTTTCCTGTTGTGTTCATCTTAGATAGGCGCGTATGCTCGATCCATGAGATTATCATCACACTGGATGTAAAAGAGATAGAAAGCAACTGCCTCAGAAGAGTAAGGAAATCATTCGAAGACGAAAGCATCACCCTACGGCCGAACCATGGCACCGCCCGTTGCAGGCTTGAAAGAGGGCGGCAAGAGTCTTCAACTCTAGCTAGGTGTTTTTTCTTTTCACTTTTTGGGGAGATTGAACAAAGGCGACAAAACACCGAAGATCACTAGCTGACGGAGTAACTGAAGAACAATTATCGCAAATCATTTCGATATCTTGACGAGGGAAGGGCTCCGAGACATTCATCCGAGGATATCTTTGAGAAACTCTCAGTAATGTTCCTCTTTTGCAAAATTTTAGCTGAAAATATTTGGATCCAAGGATCAGGTGAATCCTAACTCTATCGGAAAAAAAAGTCAACCCCGACTTGATACAAGTGGTCGGGTAACCTTGAGGTCCCAGACCTTTTTTGGTAAAAGTCCAGATAATGGAACACAACATGTTCAGACACCCAGTAATGCCCCCAACTTTGGGGGGCGACATGGAGTAATAAGGAATCATCCTACCATATGGCATGAAACAAGACGGTATTTGCTTAACAAAAACTTGACGACTACAATTAATCTTGAAGAAAAGTAAAGTGAGATCAAAGGGTCTACCACCCCGATTAATCTTGAAGAAATGTAAATTTCATTCTAAGAAGCCATGAGCCTCGGTCCATTCCTTGCATCCTTCACCTTCAGGCGCCAAAGTGTTTCCAGCAGAGACAAAAATAACGAAATTAAACTCAGGTTACGCACAGCCAGAATCCCAATGAAGCGACTGATGACGAACAGACGACTTAATAATAACTCTGTCGAGTGAGTGAGAAATCATATCAAGCGTGAAACTCCGTCTGCTGGACCGCCGCCAAATCAGCTCTCAGATGCAGCACACCGTCGATGAAGAGGTTGTCATCGGCAATGAACGCCGACCATGGAACGCCAAAAAGATCATCACATTTTTTCAACCAAGCACTGGTGAAGGTGTGCTTACAACTGTACTTGCTCACAAATTTTCCGGACGATCTTGTCCTTGCAGCAAACTCAATATCCACTGTCAAATCTGTGGAACCGAATCCAATTAACTGGAGACCAAAGGTGGACAACTTACTCTGCTCATTCATTGTACAGACTGGGCTGAGATAAATGCTCCCCTTCCACCCTGCAAGCCGGAAGTCATGTGAACATGCATGTCCAGAAGGGAAGAGTCGGGAGCAGTCCTCGCGTGTTAGATCCAGGTAAGCGATAACCTGTGGGCAGGGTCGATCAAAAGTAACCAATTTCACAGGTTTGTACTTGTACTCTCGCTCAGTAAATTGCCAACAGGTTGTTGCGTCTGCTGCAAGAGCACCTTCCATCTGTTTTGGGTAAGCTTTTTGTAGAAGTACCTCGGCAATACGTTTAGTTACTTTCTCATGGTCTATATCATCATCGCTGCATGCTAGGATCTCCTGAAGTTTTGTACATGTCATATGACTGAAGCGTACCAGTGGCAGTAAACGAGAACTCAAGATCTCGCGTCTTTCCTCCAATTCTGGGTATCGTTCACGGGCCCATGTGAGCATAAAGGCATATATGCAATCTTCCCGTATTACTTGTAGGTCAGTACTTGACAAGATGGCTTCAATCCCAGCAAGAGGGAAGTTCATCAGTTCATGCTGGAACCTGAAAAGAGTTAAATCATGCAATTAGTACACCAAATAGATGATCTGCTACATCAATGTCTACATTTTTCTTAGAAAATGAAATAAAGCATGGCTCTATCAAATTGGGATCACCAACTTAGCAAAATCATTGTATTTGTTGGCAAGGAATTCCTTGGCTGCGCAGATCACACCCTCGACCTCAGCCAATAATGAAGTCGAGCAAGGGTGGTCTAGGTAAAGCAGTGCAGATTCTGTGGTCATAGGCAAGCTTGTGAGCAGCTGACTGCAATGCCCCACGCAAGAGAGAACCTCAAATTTGTCTGCAGCCATCAAGATGTCGAGCAATAGACTGGGCTCCGTTGTTGTCAACTTTCCACTGTACATATATCTTAAAAGCTCCATAAAGGCATTTTCCTCTGCGTTCCAAGTAAATAAAAAAATACATAAACATCAAGGAAAGAGCTAATAAAGAATTAAACAAAAAAAAGACAGCCTTTTGTATCCTACTCCCTCCGATAAAAAATAAGTGTCGTGGTTGAACTAAAACCACGACACCTATTTTGGATCGGAGTGAGTAAATGATTATAAGTTGAATGTTGACTTTCAGTACTAAGAAAAGTTTCATGGGAGACTAACCTTTTTCTTTATCACAGAAAATATAAGTATTAGAAATTAAGAAACATATTACCTCCGTCCCAAATTATTTCTCTTACATTTGTCTAGATACGGATGTACCTAACACTAAAACACGTCTAGATACATCCGTATCTATACAAATCTAAGACAACTAATTCGGGATGAAAGTAGTAGTATTTTGTTTACTCCAAATATTCATAAAGATATAGGAACTATAAAAACTAGTATAACACAACCACAATAAAATTAGAATAAATTGTAAGATGCAAAATTTACCCTTTAGTATCACATTACCTGAATCAGCAATCCTAATTATTGGGTGCGTCTGATCAGATTCTTTCATGCCATTTGAGAAAAGCTGAGAAGCATGAAACTTATTAGAAACTTCAACTGGCTAGAAAAAATGTAGTTCACAGCAGGTTATCAGAACTACCTTTAGAAAGAAAGGACTTCTTGAAGCAAGAAGTCCTTTAGAAAGAAAGGACTTAATTGTTGGGTGCGTCTGATCAGATTCTTTCATGCCATTTGAGAAAAGCTGAGAAGCATGAAACTTATTAGAAACTTCAACTGGCTAGAAAAAATGTAGTTCACAGAAGGTTATCAGAGCTACCTTCAGAAAGAAAGGACTTCTTGAAGCAAGAATTGCTGAATTGATATGAATGGTCTTTTCTCGTAAAACTGGTCTACCCACCATCATCGAGGAAGAGTCACCACCTGCAAAATACCAAAGATCAAAAAATAAAAATAAAGAACAAATTGGAAAAGTAAAATGTACAGAAATAGAAAGACCGAACATATATTCTTCTATTGAAATACTAGCAACACTATGTTCTTCTATGTGTGATTTTTTTTTGTGATCAATCTTCAGATAAAAGAAAAAAAATGGTTAAACAATGTGCAAAAATCAAAAACCATTTAGCTGCATCCAGCAATCATAGCATACAATACAAGGTGTCGAGGATATCCTCACTCTCTCGAAACAGGCTTCCACCCTGCTTTATAGAGAAAGTCACACGACTGAACAATACAAGGTGTCGAGGATATCCTCATACAAGCTGATCAAGAGAAAGATGACGACAAAACAAGCCGGACACCGCAAACAAGAACCCAGGGGTGCACTACTAGGCGCCGCCGAGAAGAAGTGCATCAGAGGCCGGACCACCAAGGGTCACAACCAATGCCGATATCAAACCACGAACACGTACCACTTGGATGAAACTACCGGACTTCGCTGCAAAAACTCCAGCATGCTGCCGCTAGAGAGGACCCTCTACTGTCTCACTCCAGACCAAGTAGTGTCGACCCTGCCGGACAAGCAACCAAGACCTCAAGTTTGAAACACATTGTCACGTGCAAATGAAACGGGGCAAACGAGACCGCCAACCACTATAATCAAGGTTGGTCCAAGTAGCACTCCAATTCCACCCGAACAGGCCGCCACGATCGGGGATCACCCAAACTCACCGACGACGCCCCTAAGAGGGACAAGACGCACAACGCTTCTGCCGTTGCATCCACCAGATATGGACAAGGGTTTTCACCCAGAGGGACGCCACACTTGCAAGCATCGTCATCATCGGTGCGAAGGAACGGAGCTTTTGCTCGGCACCCCCCACACACCTCGCTGAAGGGACCCAAGCTACCATGCCCCCCCCCCCCCCCGCCCCCGTGGACCGACCATGACAAACATGGAATCGACAACAACAACTATGCCAGGATCGGCCGCCACCACGCACCCACCAATCACATGACGAAGAAGCGTCCCCAACACCGCGGCAACACTGCTCGTCGGAGAGCCAAATGCGCAGCCCGCCACTCAGGGTTGCCACCCCGACATCCACGACCTCAAGCCCCCACCCCACACCAAACCTGCAACCATCAACCACCAGAGGAAAGGGTGGGACGGGAGCTCCTTCCCCACCCCTTGAAAACCCCCAAACTTGCGAGCATCTACGAACCCGGCTAGATTTGGACGAAGGTGAGCCCAACACAATGGCCACTTGTAGCAACAACCTTCGAGCCCCGCTATATGCTGTGGTTCGGGCACCAGCCGACCCCACTGACTCCTACCCTGGCCCAACTCAGCAAGAATGTGCAATTCGTTGGTGGCTCCCACCATCGAGCTATGGGGACACGTCCGTAACACTCCTGGCGATATCCCTCGCACCCCAAGGAGACATCCACCTGACGCGAGGGAAGTTGTCGAGACACCCGACAACGGCCCAGGCGGGTCTGGCTAGGGTTAGGGTTTGAGCACCCCTTGCAGGTCCCGCAGGAGGCGGGGAGAGAGGAGGAAGGAGAAGCCACAACACCGCATGCCGCCGGGGTCTTTGCCCGACAGCGTCGAGGGGCCCAAAGGCGGCGGCAAGGGAGCGCCGTCCATGCCGACCTAGGGGATGAAGCATGGGCCAAAGGAGGTGCTTATGCCTTGTACAATGCTGTGTTCTTAGAGGATGTGCTTAGAATAATAAATCAGTTTTTCCTTAAGCACCGGTGCTTATTTGTATAGGGTATGCTAAATTAGGGACCCCCCCTATAGAAATAAGCATTGACGCTTAAGAAAAACTCAGTTTATTTTACTGAGCACCTTGCATTGTACAAGGCCTTATAGCTCACTGAGTACAGTAATAATGGATGTAACATGCTAATTGCCATCTAATGAATTAGTGTAGTCCATACTGCTATATCCAGTAGCACAAACAAGTTCAAGTAGCCAAAACAGAAACAAGGTGTTAACTAAGTTCAAGTGGTTATCTTTGCATTGTTGGAAAACACCGATCTGCAACCAGTATTTTTGCATGTATGGAGGCAGCCGTATGAAGTTTTTAGCAACAGGCTAATGACAACCCTTGTTTCAAACAAGAAAAAAAAGAATGCAGACTAATGTTCAACTAAAATGAAGGTCATGGAACAGTTTCTTCTTCGGTCCAAATACATATGTTACCTCAAAAAAGAGAAAAAAAGAGAATGCAGACTAATGTTGAACTAAAATGAAGAGCACACTTGCTAATAATATGTTATTCCTATTTGTTCTGTTGCTACATTAAGAAATATAAGAGTTGGAAGATTTATTGCAGTGACTGCACATTTTTCCTTTTTTAATGATCTGACATGTCAATGCCTCAATGTAATCTCACTCAAAACAAGCTTATTCCAAGATCTCCGAATTTTTCCCACAAATAAATAATTGTTAAAAGCGTACCTAGGCAATTCCTTTGGAAAGGGCTTTGTGACAAACTTGACCAAGAAATATGACATGAAGATTAGAAGTTTGAAATGCACAAAGGACAACAAATATTCCTTCAGGTACTGGTAGCACCTTTCCAAAAATTCTAAGCTGAGTAGTTGCGCCCCTTTGTTGTCCAGTGGTCAATCTCAATTACAAGTGATTGAAGTTTATTTAAATTTTTGGGGGCTAATCCGGCGACGGACTGATATTATTTGAACACCACTGCTACATCCAAAATAGCTGATGTATTCTAATCTGTTAATAACAGCTACATCAGGCACTGTACACTACTCACCTTTCTCCTTGCCGCGGCGCGCCTGGTCGGTAGTGGATCCTCCGCCGACGTGTCCACCGGAACCCAGCACGTGGTCACCGGCGACGATCTCTATACGCAGATTCCGGTCGGAGAAGTTGACCGAATCAAACGCGAAGTCAAAGCTGGGCAGCACGCCGCCTTGCGAGTAGTCCAGCTCCATCTCCGCTGCCGCCCCCGCCGCCGTCGCTGAATCTTCAACGGCGCCCATGCCCTCCGCCACGTGTGGGAGAGAGGGACGAAACGCGGGGCGGCGGCGGCGGGCGTAACCTAGCCGCCGAAGCTTCTTCGGGAAGGCGAGGTCAGCGGTACCAGACTTTCCAAATAGGACCCTCGGAAGTAGGAAGTGCAAAATTACGGGCACGCGGGTTTGTAATGCAAAAGACCACATGGACCTAATAAAAATCACAATGCACTCCTTCTGGGATGCTTCAAAGCCTGATTGTTTGTTAACGAATAAAGTTTTTTTGGATTTTGTTGCTTAATGAAGTTGTTTTCCTCTCGAAGAGACAACTTGATTAATTTTTGTTTCTATTTTAAATATGCAACTTTCACCTTCCACGGCTATCAACCCAACTTTGCTGAGCAGATATCATCAAGTCTGTAATCCCTTCTGCGCCACCTTCAAGTCAGCTCTCAGATGCAGCACACCATCGATGAAGAGATTATCATTGGCAATGAATGTCGACCATGGAACCTCAGAAAGGTCACCACATCCCAGCATCCAATCATCACCTGTATGCTTGTCCTCGAACCTGAGCACGAATTTCCCTGACGATCTTGCCCTTGCAGCTAACTCAAAGTCTACTGTCAAACATGTTGGGCCCTTTGGCATCTCAATTGTTTCTATGAAGAGGCCAAAGCTGTATCCATTTGACAATTTGTTATGAGAAAGAAATCTTTGTCCAGCAAGATGGAACAAGTGTGCCAAATGTTTCCGGTTGGGAAGAGTCGGGAGCATTCCTCATGTGTTAGATCCAAGTAAACGATGACCTGTGGGCAGGGCTAGTAAAATTCAACCACTTTGATTGGTTTAAGCCTGTAAGCTCGCTGTGGAACTTGCCAACGGGTTGTTGTGTCTGCCTCAATAGTGCCTTGCTCATGTGCTGGGTAAGCTTTGTGCAGGAGTAAATCAGTAATAAGCTTCTTTGTTTGCTCACTGTGCACAGCATCATCACTGCATGTCAGGATTTCGTGGAGTTTGCTCCAAGTCATATGACTGAAGCGTACCAGCGGAAGTAAATGAGAGCTCCATAGCTTATGCCTTTCTGGGTATTGCATGCACGCCCACTCAAGCAAGAAGCTATATACGGTATCTTCAATCATGGCTTCAATCCCAGCAAGAGGCATGTCCATCAATTCATCAGAGAACCTGGAACGAAACAAATCATTCCATCAGTAGACACTTCATGCATTATTTTGTGACAAAAATGTCTACACTTTTTTTTCTTTTTGAGGAAGATGTCTAATGATTTCTTGGAAAATAAAAAAGGTAGCTCCGTCAGATAGTGATCACTCACTTGGCCAAAACCTTGTATTTGCCGGCGAGGAATTCCTTGGCTGCATCTGTCAGATGCCGAATTTCAGCAGCCACTGAACTGGAGCATGGGTAATCTAGGTAGAGCAATGCCAACTCTCTGGTCATAGGCAAGTTTTTGAGTAACTGGTTACAATGCCACATGCAGGCAAGAACCTCCAGTTTATCAGCGGCCATCAAGATGTCGATCAGAAGATTGTGCTCAGTTGTTGATAGCTTTGCAGTGTACATAAATCTCAAAATCTCCATCATGACAGTTTCCTCCGTTCCTAGTAGAATGAAATAATGAGGCATAAGGGTTTATGATAACAGTTCAATAAGAAAGAACTAAATGGAAGATTCTTTGTGCGTAAATTACAACAGTAGACCTCCTTTATTCAGGAAAGCTATCCATGCAGAAGATTAATCGTGGACAAAATACCCATTTGGTAGTTAAAGACGACGGTGAAAACTGAGAAGAGACTTAACCATTTCATTACGAAAAAGAAAAAGGAAGGGCTGACAGAAACTCGGAGACAGAATCCCTGTAATACCACAAATATTCGATGTTTTATATTAAAAAAAATAGTGGGTACAGACTACAGAATAATAACGGTGTCACCATAGAAAACTGGGATAAAAAGGAAAGGATGTTACCTGTTTACCCGAATCAGCAATTCAGAGTGTTAGATGCCTCTGATCAGACTCTTTCATGCCATTTGTGAAAAGCTACGGAGAATAAAGCATATTAGGGAACATGAAAACTGACCAAAGAAGAAATGAATCTCAAAAGGTTATGAAAATTACCTTAAGAAAGAATGGACTATTTGCAGCGAAAACCACCAAATTGATGTAACTGGTCTTCACTCGTAAAACTGGCGCGGACAAAATGGTCCAAGAAGAGTCAATACTTTTTCTATGTGTTCATCACAGAAAGAATACAAAGATCAGAGAGATATTAAGGGCAAACTGAGGGAAATGGAGTAATAGGCATAAACTAAACCAGTAGAGAGATTCTTCTGTTGAGATAATAGGAACACTCTGTTCTTCTATGTGTGCATATTCGTTGACTCAACCATCAGAAATTTGGTAAATTGATTAATAAAACATCATGAATATTCAAATTCATTTAGCTGCATCAAGATATCTGAGCATGCTCGCTGCTTCCCGAGTAAAGTAATAGTAAATGTCATCCCAAGGATCCTATTAATATACCGTATAATGGTGTCCAAGTACAAAAGAACAGACAATCAAAGTGTAATATTGTTATATAGTTAGTCAGTATTTTATACCACGCAAACGTCTATTGGCAGAATCAAGTTCAAGCAACAAACAGGAACACAGGTTTAACTAAGAGTTGGTGGATATCTTGCCATCATTGGCATGTAACTAGTATGTTGCACGTGTGGAGAAACACGCAACCTGCAAGGGTTACCCAGTTGATCATCAGACTGTATCAGTAATAACAGCTATACCTGTACATCACAGGCGTTAATACTACATTAAACTAAACGATGATTAAGCAGGCTAATATCTAGTAACATTAAATGTTTCAATAAATGAGACAGACTACTGCTTGACTTTAAATGATGAACAGGGAACAAGGTTGTGAAGAGATCTAGAGTAGGAACCCGTCCCTCCATGCTTTCTCTCCAAATATATATGGCGTTTCACAGTTGCTCGTAAAATCAAAGTTTTTACAAAATAAGGAATATAAATCAACTTTCTCAACCTTCCAAATATGCACCCATTAAATGAATAACAGATTGACAAGAACACGTCCTTCCTTTTTGTTTCGTCGGTATAACTTTTCTCAGGAAAATTACTTTTATGAATAATCTGGCATGCTAATGTAACCTTACACAAACCGAATGCCAAGAGCACATAAATATTTTCTCTAAAATCTAATAAGTGATATATTTCCAGAAAACAAACGCTTATGTTAACCAATCCTCAAAAGGGGGCAGCACTATCAATTTGAATGGTTCAATATTGTTTCAACATCATAACTGCTCCACCTAAATATGTGACTCTCAATTTGCCGTATTCTAGTTGGATATATTTATTGATTGCTTCATCTGAACAGATTGGATATTAATCCAGACTAGAAGACTCCATAGTCAGTCAATTCTTAAATTCACACAACAACAGGTGAGGTGAAGTGAAGAAATAGTAAAATCGCAAATAGGGAACAAGGTTGTGAAGAGCTATAGAGTAGAACCCACCCCTCCACACATTCTCTTCAAATATATTACCTCCGTCCCAAAATTCTTGTCTTATATTTGTCTAAATGCGGATGCATCTAGTTACGTTTTAGTGTTAGATACATCTAAGACAAGAATTTTGGGACGGAGGGAGTATATGGCGTATCAAAGTTGCTCATAGAATCAATTTTTTTCACAAAATGAGGGATATAAATTAACTCCCTCATCCTTCCAAATATACATCCATTAAGTGAGTAACATATTTGAAAATAAAGCATTCTTCCTGTTTGTTTCGTCGATACAACTTTTGTTAGGGAAAATAATTTTATAAATAATCTTACACAAACCAAATCCCAAGAACTATAAATTTCCTAGCACATAAAGATTTTCTCTAAAATGTAATTAAGCGGTATAATTCCAGAAAACAAACGCTTTGTGACAGACTTGACTAGGAATCACCCTGAGGGTTACAAGGTAACCAATCCACAAAAAGGACAGCACTGTCAAATTTGATATTGTTTGAACTTTGAACATCATTGCTGCTCCACCTGAATATGAGACTAAGAATTTGTTGTGTTCTAGTTGGATGTATGGAGGATTTACAATTTGTTGATGGCCCCATGTGAAAAGATTTGGTATTAATCCAGACTGTAGGAAACATCCTAATCGTTAAACCTTAATGAAGGGTAAGCTCCGTGAAGTGAAGGAACGGCAAGAATAGCAAATAGCCACAGCTTAAACACGGATCCATATCCGAATCGCGCTAAACAGCAGAGAATGAATCCGTCTAATTCCAAGGGCGTGGGAGGAGTGAGGCACTGTACTGTACGGACCTGCTTCCTCCTTGTGGAGGCGGAGCTCCTCGCGGTGGAACGCCAAGTCGGGGAGGGATCTCTATCCGCAGCTACCTGTCGGAGAAGTTGGGCGAATTAAACGCGAACTCGAAGCTGGGCGAGAAGCCGGGGTCCATCTCCGCCTCCGCGGTGTCCGTCAGCCCTAGCCGGATTCTTCGAGAAGGCGAGGCGAGGTTCAATTTTGAGGGGAGAGGAATGGGTCTTGAGTTTCTGTTTTCTGGGGACTTCGGTCTTTGCTAAACGAGTTAATTGCAAAAAACCACCACATTTAAGGCATCGATTACAGAAAACCATCCAGTCCTTTATCATGTGCAAAATTCACCGCGTTTCTGGTAAACCTTTTGTAGAAAACACTGATCGGGTGTTTTGGCCCGTTTGATCACTTTAGGGCATGTACAATGGTGCTATCTTAGGAGTGCCACGTAGGATAAATAATGAGATGGAGGAGAGATAACTTATAAGAGAAGGCTTGTCTTCTCTTATTTAAGATAAGACAAGAGATGATTTCTTAGCACAATATGTCTCACCACATTTTTAAGAATTGCTAGTTATTGAAGATAAGACTAAGAGATGACCCATTGTAGACATTTTTTTTGTCATCTCTAAATTACATGCAAAACTTAAGATAAAACTATCTTATCAACTATTGTACATGCCCTTATAACAAGTAGAGCCAGACTGTAAGGAGATGACTGGGCAAACAAAATTACAAACACCCCCCTAAATCTGAGAATAAAAAGCAATCAACCCCCTGGTCCCAGCAGGCAACCGCACCCACCCGACCACGCCATGCCGGCCCCACCGGCTCCCGTCGCCGCCGCCGACCAGGCTGACATGGAGACGAGGAGGAGATGGATAGGAGTGAGACGGCGAGCGCGGCGTGCGAGTCGCGGTGGCCGACGGTGACCGCGAGCAGGTCGGCGCATCCCCGGCACAGCACCATGGCCTCCTGCTCGGCACACCCATGACACGGCGCCACGGCCATTCCCGGCGAGGGTGGAGCGAGGAGGAGATGGACAGGAGTGAGCTGGTGAGCGCGACGTGCGCGTCCCCGAGCGCGTCTCGGTCGTGGACGGCGACCGCGAGCAGGTCGGCGAGCCCGTGGCACACTGGCACGACCTTGTGCTCGTCCTCCTGGTGGGCGCGCCCGCGACATAACGCCATGGCCTCCTGCTCAGTGTGCCTGCGATACAGCACCACGGCCATTCCTGGCGAGGGTGGAGACGGCTACGGCCTGGACCTTCCGTCCCGGCGGCGGCAGAGATGGCTATGGCTGCGGCGGAGAACTAGGAGGAGGTGGTGGTCGACAGCTGCAGAGCCCTGGCGTTCCTACGGGGATGGCCGTGACCGTGGCGCCGCGTGCGCAACGTCCACTCATGGCCAGATCCGGCCACCCCGACCTCTGCATCCAGTCCATGGCGCGGACACCATCGCTCCTAGTCGTCCGACGGGGCTGCAAGGTAGGTAGGGGGAAGGCGCTGGTGGCTGGGGCATTGCAGGTCGGGTGGGAGGCGGCGGACTCCGGTGAGCAAAGGAGAAACAGAGTGGTGCGAACAGAGTGGTCCTCCCTCATCTCCCTCCTCCCGCGGGAGCACGCGCCCATGCCCTCCGGCGAGGCGGCGTACCTCCTCCCCGCGACCACGCGCCCTGAGCTCCGGCGAGCACGCATAGGAGGGATCCTCTCCCCACGCGTCGCAACTCAGCCCTAGCAGGACGACGTGGGAAAGAGAGGCGGGGCGAGGAGATCACGAGGGCGACGTGCTTGTCGGCGGCGGCGACATCGCCGGAGTGGCGCCTGGGGTCGGCCAGCTCGGGTTCTCTCGATCTGATGGGATCGAGGCAGCGGGCTCTGCCGGGCATGGTTCAGGGGGCTAATTGCCTTTTTTAAAATCTACTAGGGGTCTGTGTGTGATTATTTTGTCAAGTCAGCTCCTTACAGTCCGGTCCCATGTGTCAGAAAGTGATTAAATGGACTAAATCACCTGATCAGTGCATTTTGCAAAAAAGTTTACTGGACACGCGGTGATTTTTGTATAAAATTAAGGATTAGGTGGTTTTCTGTAATCGATGCCCCAAATGTGGTGGTTTTTTACAATTAACTCTTGCTAAACGGAAAAACATAGCCAACCGTCTCGGTTGTGACTTGAATTTAAATTGTTAATTCGGACCAAAATATTCCTATACACGAAACTTTTAAATGAAATACTTCGACGTCCAATCATGGTACTCTTTATGCTAATCAAATTTTAAATTTGATGCAACACACGTTTCATTAAAACTAGTTATTTTTTTATGAGAATTACTTTTTAGCTTTTTAGATGCCTTGCTTCTTCTAAAGGAAATCAGTGTCTCATCAAAGACACTCTTGATGTATCTAGCGTGTTTCCTTTCATGCTTCTATCTGTAAAATGCACCTAAATGAATAATATATTCCAGGTTCAAAAAAAAATCATTGTACTCCCTCCGGTCCTTTATACTCCACATATTAAATTCGTGTCAAGTCAAACACTGCAAAGTTTAATCAAATTTATATTAAAAATATCAACATCCACAAATATCAAATATACTACCATATGGTATTATGTATACTACTTTATCATTATAAATATGTTCATATATTATATATAACATATTTCAAAGTTGATACATTCTTCTATAAGTTTGGTCAAAGTACGGATACTTTGACATTGGACAAAACTTATATGTAGACTAAAAAGGACTGGAGGAAGTAAGTACTTTGCGATAAATTTTGAATTATTAAATCTTCAATGGATCTCTAAATAGTTTTTGAGGTGAGAGGGAAAAAAAAAGAAGAACACGAGTGGGACCTTGCCCAAGCCTCAATTTTAGCTAGGCCCCCTCTTCCCTTACCCCCAAACTCCATCCATATATAGATCATGATGTGGTAGAAGTGTTTGATGCGCGCCAACTCCATGTTGTCGTCATTGACCATCTGGCCCTCTGTTGTTGTCCACCGGCATGCAGTCCTACCGGCCGACCTCCCTCGGCCACCTCCACATAGCAGATCTACGGTCATCTCCAATGTTGCATGCTGCCTTCAAGCCTGCGCCTCCATCTTCTTGAGTCCCAACCGAACAGCCAATGAGGGCCTCGACGAGGATGAACATCAGCCGTCCAGGCCATGCATCTTCGGTTCTCGCCAACATCCTCCATTCCGGGCCCGTGTGCTTCAACCCGCACCGACCATAGGCAAAGGCACCCGACATGTTCCACCGATAATGTGATCGCATCACCACCGAATAGCCCTCTTGCGGCAACGCAACAGTAGCACTCCACGCACATGGTGCCAGGAGCGCATCGGCCAACCGCGACAACAGTGGGCGGTAAAAAGCACGAAGGGCAGGGTGGAGAATGAAAAGAGAGAGCACAGAAGAGGAAAAGATAAACCACCAATTGGCAGATCCAATACCTCGTAAGGCATAAAACATCATGGTGTGAATCGGGGGCTAGTGTTAGAGGTGGTGATAGTTTTGGGGGTTCAGAGATGGAGACAACCCGTGTTGGCCTTTATATGGGTAATTAGTGGAGATGTTCTAACATGGTACCGTCATACATGGGCGGAGGCAGGGTGATCTTGCGACACGTGCAGGCAACAACTGACCACCATTCGCACCTCCGCTCGCTGCGCCGACCGGCCTGCTCCAAACCGCACATCCCCAACGAGGTAAAAAGGTGGCCGCCGTTGACGCACCTACAACTCGCCGCAGAAAAAGAAAAACATCGTCATCACTTGATGATTTTTCAGCTCATCGTGAAGCATTCCTACCTCCGTTTGCAGCATCGTCACTTGCCGCTGTTGGCTCGCCACCGCTCATTGAAGCAAGTTGTAGCTCCCGGTTGCTGCTTGCAGCTCCCTGCACTGACGGTTGTAGCATCTGCCGATGACAGTTGCAGCTTGCCCCTCACGATCGCACGATTCCAGCATTGGCGTCTGTGGGTGTTACAACAATGCGGTGTGTCGGTTTTAGCACTGCGGCGTGCCGATTCTAGCATCAGGGCGCATCGGTCTCAGCACTGCCACGTGGAGCTTCTGGTCCCCCTTGGTCCAATTCCAACAATTTCGTTTGCTGGTCGCATCTTCTTCGTCGGGCAGTTCTAGCAACTTTGTTTGCTGGTCGCAGCTTCTTCACCAGATGGTTCCGACAATTTTGACTGTTGGTCGCAGCTTCGTGACTGGGCGGTTCCAGCAAACAACAGAGTGGCCATCTCTAGCACATGCTGGTTGTCGCTTCGGTTCGGGCAAGGCGACGACGCATCGCGGGGTGGCAACTTCTTGTGCAGCTAGTTGTAGCTCCCCTTGTGCTGATCTCTCGCAGCCTCCATGGTGACGCTAACCGCGGACACGTCTACAGCACCTCACTCTTCATCACCCCGTCACTGCTGAGGGCTCGAAGCTCGTGCGTCACCTGTAACAGTGCTGGCTAAAGGGAGAGGACAAAGCAGCATAGGCGGCTCGCAGCAACAGTTAACGCCACGAGCCCACGAGCGGTCACAATGACATGATCCAACGATTGGGAAGCGTCTCGAAGGAGGAAGAAAGAGTGGATGGGGTCTCGCCGTGGGGAATGCGAAGGGATAATTGGGAGAAAAAGCAGTGGGCTGATCCGACCACGAAGCAATACCGCCACGCATTTTGATCCGTATGTAGTCAGTATTGAAGTCTCTAAAAAGACTTATATCTAGAAATGGAGGGAGTACGTAGGTGTCATGCATTAAAAAAACAAAATTCCGTGGAAAATTTCCAAACAAGATCTTTAGGCCTCTTTGATTCGCAGGATCCAAAAAACTCAGGAATAGAAAAAACATATGATTGGAATGTCATGATCATCTCAATCCTACAAGAACTTTTGGGTTGTTTGATTGCATCATAGAAAAAACAAAGAATTCTTTTAAAGAGGTTTGAGTGGATGCAAGAAATCCTATAGAGAGTAGTAAAAAAAACTTGGTAAAAATTCCTTCAAATCTATGAATCAAAGAACCAACATAAAAAAAGTAAGGATTCTAATCCTCCAAAATTCATATGAAAATCATTTGAATCAAAGAGCCCTAAACTACCATGCTATCCCACTCGCCGAATTCGCTTGTCGCTTAAGTTGCACTTCCCAAACCTGAAGTACGATGATAACTTGCAGAATGCAATCCTGATATGTCTTTGTTGAAGCTACAATTTCACTGTCTTCCTTTCATTTTTCTTCTGCAGCTAAGACTTTGCAAAATAAATAAATATGATTACGTGTATCAATCAAGGCGGGCCCCCAGGACTGCACATCTGCTCAGGATCTACCGGATGCAGAAGCCCAATCTTCAGACTATCGACTATTTGTACTGAACTGCAGACTTTGTTCACTTCCAAACAACTGCTTGTCAGTTTGAATCAGGCAAAACTTGATTCGTCGGTACATACTGAAACATCAGTGCACCATCTCACACCTATATATCGCCACAATTTTCAACTTTCTGATTGCAGGTAATTAAGAGACTCCCTGCATCATTCAGGCAAGTCAACTATTCCAGCACACACACCCAAATAACGAAGTGAGACTGCACAAGGATATAAGCGACTAAAAAAAACTCCATGCTGCCAACAAGTTTGTAGCGATATCATCAAGTTTGTAGTTTTGGCGGCTGCCCTGGCACCACCCTCAAAATCAGTTCTCAGATGCAGCACGCCACCGATGAAGAGGTCGTCAGCGGCGGCGGCAATGAACGTCCCATGGAATGCCAAATAGATCTCTGCATCCTTCCACCCCCATCAACGTTGAAGGTAACGTTATCCTCCTATTTGCTCACGAATTTTCCTGATGATTTTGTTCTTGCAGCTAACTCATAATCCACACTCAAACATGTTGAGCCCCACGACTCTTTAACGATCCCAAACAAGAGACCAAAGCTGCACAACTTACTCTTCTTATCTCTTCTACAGGTTGTCTAGAAGATCTAGTGCTACGAATACCATATGGCCCAACTCACGACACTCCTTACTCATGAAGACGAAAGCATCACCCTACGGCCGAACCATGGCACCGCCGGTCGCAGGCTTGAAAGAGGGCGGCAAGAGTCTTCAACTCTAGCTAGGTGTTTTTTCTTTTCACTTTTTGTAGAGATTGACCAAAGGCGACAAACACCAAACATCACTAGCTGGCCGAGTTACATCACAGAAGAACAGTCATCCCAAATCACTTTGAGTTGACGAGGATAAAAATATAGCTGAGGGGAGGGCTCTGATCGACATTGTTGTCCCGAGGATATCTTGAAAAACTCCCGGTTATGTTCCTTTTTTGCAAAAGAATTAGATGAAAATATTCGGATCATAGGATCAGGTAACCCCGACCTAACACAAGTGGTCGGGAAACCTAGAAGCCCAGATGATGAACACAACATGTTCAGACAGACACCCAGTAATGCCCCCAATTTTGGGGGAAGACATATAAAATAAAATTGAATCGCCCTACCATCCAGGTACAGACATGAAACTAGTCAGTTTCGAACTTTGATTGTAAGAGGCTAAAAAGTGTTTCCAGCAGACACAAAAATAACAAAATCAGACACAAAGTACAGCCAGAATCCTTTGAAGTGACTGATGACGAACACACGAGTACACGACCCAACTCTGCTGAGTGAGAAATCATATCAAGCGTGTAACTGCGGCTGCCGGACCACCGCCAAATCAGCTCTCAGATGCAGGACACCGTCAATGAAGAGGTCTTCATCGGCAATGAACATCGACCATGGAACGCCAAAAAGATCATCGCATTTTACCGACCAATCACCGGTGAAGGTGCCCTTACTCCTGTACTTTCTCTCAAATTTCCCTGACGATCTTGTCCTTGCAGCAAACTCAATATCTACTACTGTCGAAACTGTTGAGACCTTCTGATTATCACTGAATCCCATTAACTTGAGACCAAAGGTGCACAACTTACTCTGCTTGTTCATTGTACAGACTGGGTTGAAAAAAATGCCCCCCTTCCACCTTGCAAGCCGGAAGCTGTGCGACCATACATATCCAGACGGGAAGAGTTGGGAGCACTCCTCGCGCGTTACATCCAGGTAAGCTATAACCTGTGGGCAGGGTCGATCAAAAGCAACCAACTTCACAGGTTTGAACTTGTAAGCTCGTTCAGTAAATTGCCGACAGGTTGTTACGTCTGCTGTAAGAGCACATTCCATCTGTTTTGGGTAAGCTTTTTGCAGAAGTCCCTCAGCGATAAGCTTAGCTACTTGCCCATGGTCAATATCATCATCAGCGTGTGCTAGGATATTCTTTAGTGCTGGACATGTCAAATGACTGAAGCGAACCAGTGGAAGTAAACGACAACTCAAGATCTCACGTCTTTCGTCCAATTCTGGGTATCGTGCCCGCGCCCATGTGAGTATAAAGGTATATATGCAATCTTCCAACGCTACTTGTAGGTCGGTACTTGACAAGATGGTTTCAATCCCAGCAAGAGGGAAGTTCATCAGTTCATGCTGGAACCTGAAAAGAGTTAAATCATGCAATTAGTACACCAAATAGATGATTTGCGACATCAATGTCTACATTTTTCTTAGGGAATGAAATAAAGCATGGCTCTATCAAATTGGGGTCACTAACTTATCAAAATCATTGTATTTGTTGGCAAGGAATTCCTTGGCTACGCCTATCACACCCTCGACCTCAGCTGCTAATGAGGCCGAGCAAGGGTGGTCTAGGTAAAGCAGTGCAGATTCTGTGGTCATAGGCAAGCTTCTGAGCAACTGACTGCAATGCCTCATGCAAGAGAGAACCTCAAATTTGTCTGCAGCCATCAAGATGTCGAGCAATAGACTGGGCTCCGTTGTTGTCAACTTTCCGCTGTAGATATATCTTAAAAGCTCCATAAGGGCATTTTCCTCTGTGTTCCAAGTAAATAAAAAAACATCAAGGAAAGAGCTAATAAAGAATTAAACAAAAAAAGACATCCTTTTGTATCCTGCTCCCTCGGATCAAAAATAAGTGTCGTGGTTGAACTAAAACCACGACACTTTTTTTGGATCGAAGTGAGTAAATGATTATAAGTTGAATGTTGGCTCTCAGTACTAAGAAAAGCTTCATGGGAGACTAACCTTTTTCTTTATCACAGAAAATATAAGTATCAGAAATTAAAAGAAACATATTACCTCCGTCCCAAATTAGTTGTGTAGATTTGTCTAGATACGAATGTACCTAACACTAAAACGTGTCGTAGCTAGACAAATTTAAGACAAATAATTTGGGATGGAAGTAGAAGTACTTTGTTTACTCTAGATATTCATAAAAATATAGAAAATTATAACAGAACCACAATAAAATTAGAATAAATTGTAAGATGCAGAATTTACACTTTAGTTATCACATTACCTGTATCAGCAATCCTAATTGTTGGGTGCGTCTGATCAGATTCTTTCATGCCATTTGAGAAAAACTGAGAAGCATGAAACTTATTAGAAACTTCAACTGGCTAGAAAAAATGTAGTTCACAGAAGGTTATCAGAACTACCTTCAGAAAGAAAGGACTTCTTGAAGCAAGAATCGCTGAATTGATATGAATGGTTTTTTCTCGTAAAACTGGTGTACCCACCATCATTGAGGAAGAGTCATCACCTGCAAAATACCAAAGATCAAAAAATAAAAATAAAGAACAAATTGGAAAAGTAAAATGTACCGAAATAGAAAGACCAAACATATATTCTTCTACTAAAATACTCGCAACACTATGTTCTTCTATGGGTGAAATTTTTTTGTGATCAATCTTCAGATAAAAGAAAAAATGGTTAAACAACGTGCAAAAATCAAACAACCATTTAGCTGCATCCAGCAAACATAGCATACAATACAAGGTGTCGAGGATATCCTCACTCTCTCGAAACAGGCTTCCACCCTGCTTTATAGAGAAAGTCACACGGCCAAACAATACAAGGTGTCCAGGATATCCTCATACAAGCTGATCAAATGAAAGATGACGACAAAACAAGCCGGACACCGCAAATAAGAACCCAGGGGTGCACTACTAGGCACCGCCGAGAAGAAGTGCATCAGAGGCCAGACCACCAAGAGTCACAACCAATGCCAATATCAAACCACGAACACGTGCCACTTGGATGAAACTACCGGACTTCGCTGCAAAAACTCCAGCATGCTGCCGCTGGAGAGGACCCTCTACTCTCTCACTCCAGACCAAGTAGTGTCGACTCTGCCGGACAAGCAACCAAGACTTCAAGTTTGAAACACATTGTCACGTGCAAACGAAACGGGGCAAACGAGACCGCCAACCACTATAATCAAGGTTGGGCCAAGTAGCGCTCCAATTCCACCCGAACAGGCCGCCACGATCGGGGATCACCCACACTCACCGACGACATCCCTAAGAGGGACAAGACGCACAACGCTTCCGCCGTCGCATCCACTAGAGATGGACAAGGGTTTTCTACCCAGAGGGACACCAGACTTGCAAGCATCGTCATCATTGGTGCCAAGGCACGGAGCTTTTGCTCGGCATCCCCCACACACCTTGCTGAAGGGACCCAAGCTACCATGGCCCCTGACGTGGACCGACCATGACAAATGTGGAATCGACGACAACAACTACGCCAGGATCGGCCGCCACCACGCACCTCACCAATCACATGACAAAGAAGCGTCACCAACACCACGGTAACACTGCTAGTCGGAGAGCCAACTGCGCAGCCCGCCACTTAGGGTTGCCGCCCCGGCATCCATGACCTTGAGCCCCCACCCCACACCAAACCTGCAGCCCTCGACCACTGGAGGAAAGGGTGGGAAGGTAGCTCCTTCCCCGAACCTTGAAAATCCCAAAACTTGCGAGCATCATCGAACCCGACTAGATTTGGACGAAGGCGAGCCCAACACAATGGCCACTTGTAGCAACAACCTTCAAGCCCCATATCGAGCCCTGCTATATGTTGTGGTTCGGGCACCAACCGGCCCCACTGACTCCGACCCTGGCCCAACTCAACAAGAATGAGCACCTCGTTGGTGGCTCCCACCATCGAGCTATGGGGACACGTCCGTAACACTCCTGGCGATATCCCTCACACCCCAAGGAGACATCCACCTGACGCGAGGGAAGTTGTCGAGACACCCGACAACGGCCCAGGCGGGCATGGCTAGGGTTAGGGTTTAGAACCCCTTGCAGGCCCCGCAGGAGGCGGGGAGAGAGGAGGAAGGAGAAGCCACAACACCACATACCACCGGGGTCTTTGCTCGACAGCGTCGAGGAGGCCCAAAGGCGGCGGCGGGGGAGTGCCGTCCATGCCGACCTAGGGGATGAAGCATGGGTCAATGGAGGTGCTTATGCCTTGTACAATGTTGTGTGCTGGGGATGTTCTTAGAAAAATAAACCAGTTTTTCCTTAAGCACCGGTGCTTATTTGTATAGGGTATGCTAAATTAGGGACCCCTCCTATAGAAATAAGCATTGGCGCTTAAGAAAAACTCGATTTATTTTACTAAGCACCTTGCATTGTACAAGGCCTTATAGCTCACTGAGTACAATAATAATGGATGTAACAGGCTAATTGCCATCTAATGAATTAGTCTAGTCCATACTGCTATATCCAGTAGCACAAACAAGTTCAAGTAGCCAAAACAGAAACAAGGTGTTAACTAAGTTCAAGTGGTTATCTTTGCATTGTTGGAAAGCACCGATCTGCAACCAGTATTTTTGCATGTATGGAGGCAGCCGTATGAAGTTTTTAGCAACAGGCTAATGACAACCCTTGTTTCAAACAAGAAAAAAAAGAATGCAGACTAATGTTCAACTAAAATGAAGGTCATGGAACAGTTTCTTCTTCGGTCCAAATACATATGTTACCTCAAAAAAGAGAAAAAAAGAGAATGCAGACTAATGTTGAACTAAAATGAAGAGCACACTTGCTAATAATATGTTATTCCTATTTGTTCTGTTGCTACATTAAGAAATATAACAGTTGGAAGATTTATTGCAGTGACTGCACATTTTTCCTTTTTTAATGATCTGACATGTCAATGCCTCAATGTAATCTCACTCAAAACAAGCTTATTCCAAGATCTCCGAATTTTTCCCACAAATAAATAATTGTTAAAAGTGTACCTAGGCAATTCCTTTGGAAAGGGCTTTGTGACAAACTTGACCAAGAATTATGACATGAAGATTAGAAGTTTGAAATGCACAAAGGACAACAAATATTCCTTCAGGTACTGGTAGCACCTTTCCAAAAATTCTAAGCTGAGTAGTTGTGCCCCTTTGTTGTCCAGTGGTCAATCTCAATTACAAGTGATTGAAGTTTATTTAAATTTTTGGGGCCAATCCGGCGATGGACTGATATTATCTGAACACCACTGCTACATCCGAAATAGCTGATGTATTCTAATCTGTTAATAACAGCAACATCAGGCACTGTACGCTACGCACCTTTCTCCTCGCCGCGGCGCGCCTGGTCGGCAGTGGATCCTCCGCCGACGTGTCCGCCGAAACCCAGCGCGTGGTCACCGGCGACGATCTCTATATGCAGCTTCCGGTCGGAGAAGTTGACCGAATCGATCGCGAAGTCAAAGCTGGGCAGCACGCCGCCTTGCGAGTAGTCCAGCTCCATCTCCGCTGCCGCCCCCGCCGCCGTCGCTGAATCTTCAACGGCGTCCAAGCCCTCCGCCACGTGTGGGAGAGAGGGACGAAACGCGGGGCGGCGGTGGGCGTAACCTAGCCGCCAAAGCTTCTTCGGGAAAGCGAGGTCAGCGGGACCAGACTTTCCAAACAGGACCCTCAGAAGTAGGAAGTGCAAAATTACGGGCACGCGTTCTGGTTTATAATGCAAAAGACCACATGGACCTAATAAAAATCACAATGCGCTCCTTCTGGGATGCTTCAAAGCCTGATTGTTTGTTAACGAATAAAGTTTTTTTTGGATTTTGTTGATTAATAAAGTAGTTTTCCTCTCGAAGAGACAACTTGATTAATTTTTGTTTCTATTTCAAATATGCAACTTTCACCTTCCACAGCTATCAACCCAACTTTGCTGAGCACATCAAGTCTGTAATCCCTTCTGCGCAACCTTCAAGTCAGCTATCAGATGTAGCACACCATCGATGAAGAGGTTATCGTTGGCAATGAGCGCCGTCCATGGAACCTCAAAAAGGTCATCACATCCCAGCATCCAACATCGACTGTATGCTTGTCCTCGAACCTGAGCACGAATTTCCCTGACGATCTTGTCCTATTTCAAAAAAGTCTACTGTCAAACATGTTGGGCCCTTTGGCATCTCCATTGTTTCTATAAAGAGGCCAGAGGTGTATCCATTTGACAGTTTGTTATGAGAAAGAAATCTTTGTCCAGCAAGATGGAACAAGTGTGCCAAATGTTTCCGGTTGGGAAGAGTCGGGAGCATTCCTCATGTGTTAGATCCAAGTAAACAATGACCTGTGGGCAGGGCCGGTCGAATTCAACCACTTTGATTGGTTTAAGCCTGTAAGCTCGCTGTGGAACTTGTGAACGGGTTGTTGTGTCTGCCTCAATAGTGCCTTGCTCATGTGCTGGGTAAGCTTTGTGCAGGAGTACATCAGTAATAAGCTTCTTTGTTTGCTCACTGTGCACACCATCATCACTGCATGTCAGGATTACGTGGAGTTTGCTCCAAGTCATATGACTGAAGCGTACCAGCGGAAGTAAATGAGATCTCCTGGAACCTGTCCATCAATTCATCAGAGAACCTGGAACGAAACAAATCATTCCATGCAGTAGACGCTTCATGCATGATTTTGTGACAAAAATGTCTACACTTTTTTTCCTTTTTGAGGAAGATGTCTAATGCTTTCTTGGAAAAGAGAAAAGGTAGCTCCGTCAGATAGTGATCACTCACTTGGCCAAAACCTTGTATTTGCCGGCGAGGAATTCCTTGGCTTCATCCGTCAGATGCCGAATTTCAGCAGCCACTGAACTGGAGCATGGGTAATCTAGGTAGAGCAATGCCAACTCTCTGGTCATAGGCAAGTTTTTGAGTAACTGGTTACAATGCCACATGCAGGCAAGAACCTCCAGTTTATCAGCGGCCATCAAGATGTCGATCAGAAGATTGTGCTCAGTTGTTGATAGCTTTGCAGTGTACATAAATCTCAAAATCTCCATCATGACAGTTTCCTCCGTTCCTAGTAGAATGAAATAATGAGGCATAAGGGTTTATGATAACAGTTCAATAAGAAAGAACTAAATGGAAGATTCTTTGTGCGTAAATTACAACAGTAGACCTCCTTTATTCAGGAAAGCTATCCATGCAGAAGATTAATCGTGGACAAAATACCCATTTGGTAGTTAAAGGCGATGGTGAAAACTGAGAAGAGACTTAACCATTTCATTACGAAAAAGAAAAAGGAAGGGCTGACAGAAACTCGGAGACAGAATCCCTGTAATACCACAAATATTCGATGTTTTATATTAAAAAAATAGTGGGTATAGACTACAGAATAATAATGGTGTCACCATAGAAAACTGGGATAAAAAGGAAAGGATGTTACCTATTTACCCGAATCAGCAATTCAGAGTGTTAGATGCCTCTGATCAGACTCTTTCATGCCATTTGTGAAAAGCTACCGAGAATAAAGCATATTAGGGAACATGAAAACTGACCAAAGAAGAAATGAATCTCAAAAGGTTATGAAAATTACCTTAAGAAAGAATGGACTATTTGCAACGAAAACCACCGAACTGATGTAAATGGTCTTTACTCGTAAAACTGGCGTGGACACAATGGTCCAAGAAGAGTCAATACTTTTTCTATGTGTTCATCACAGAAAGAATACAAAGATCAGAGAGATATTAAGGGCAAACTGAGGGAAATGGAGTAATAGGCATAAACTAAACCACTAGAGAGATTATGCTGTTGAGATAATAGGAACACTCTGTTCTTCTATGTGTGCATATTCGTTGACTCAACCATCAGAAATTTGGTAAATCGATTAATAAAACATCATGAATGTTCAAATTCATTTAGCTGCATCAAGATATCTGAGCATGCTCGCTGCTTCCTGCGTAAAGTAATAGTAAATGTCATCCCAAGGATCCTATTAATATACCGTATAATGGTGTCCAAGTACAAAAGAACAGACAATCAAAGTGTAATATTGTTATATAGTTAGTCAGTATTTTATACCATGCAAACGTCTATTGGCAGAATCAAGTTCAAGCAACAAACAGGAACACAGGTTTAAGTAAGAGTTGGTGGATATCTTGCCATCATTGGCATGTAACTAGTATGTTGCACGTGTGGAGAAACACGCAACCTGCAAGGGTTACCCAGTTGATCATCAGACTGTATCAGTAATAACAGCTATACCTGTACATCACAGGCGTTAATACCACATTAAACTAAACGATGATCAAGCAGGCTAATATCTAGTAACATTAAAGGTTTCAATAAATGAGACAGACTATTGCTTGACTTTAAATGATGAACAGGGAACAAGGTTGTGAAGAGCTCTAGAGTAGGAACCCGCCCCTCCACACATTCTCTTCAAATATATATGGCGTATCACAGTTGCTCATAGAATCGATTTTTTTTTTACAAAATGAGGGATATAAATCAACTCCCTCATCCTTCCAAATATACATCCATTAAGTGAGTAACATATTTGAAAATAAAGCATTCTTCCTGTTTGTTTCGTCGATACAACTTTTGTTAGGGAAAATAATTTTATAAATAATCTTACGCAAACCAAATCCCAAGAAGTATAAATTTCCAAGCACATAAAGATTTTCTCTAAAATCTAATTAAGCGGTATAATTCCAGAAAACAAACGCTTTGTGACAGACTTGACTAGGAATCACCCTGAGGGTTACAAGGTAACCAATCCACAAAAAGGACAGCACTGTCAAATTTGATATTGTTTGAACTTTGAACATCATTGCTGCTCCACCTGAATATGAGACTAAGAATATGCTGTCTTCTAGTTGAATGTATGGACGGTTTACAATTTGTTGATTGCCTCATGTGAACAGATTTGGTATTAATCCAGACTGTAGAAAACATCCATATATATAGTCAGACAATTAATTCTTAAATTCACACGACAATAGGTGAGGCTCATATCATATCATCCTAATCGTTAACCCTAGTGAAGGTCAAGCTATGTGAAGTGAAGAAACAGCAGGAATCGCAAATAGCCACAGATCTCCACACGGATCCATAGCCTAATTGCGCTAAACAGCAGAGAATCATACACATGAATCCGTCTAATTCCAAGGGCGTGGGAGGATTGAGGCACTGTACTGTACGGACCTGCTTCCTCCTCGTGGAGCTCCTCGCGGTGGAAGGCCAAGTCGGGGAGGGGTTCTCTGGGGACGCCGTCGCTGGCGACGAGCCGACAACCTCCAGCCGCAGCACCCGGTCGGAAGAGTTCTCTGAATTGAACGCGAACTTGAAGCTGGGCAGCCCGCCCCCGCGCGAGATGTCCAGACCCATCTCCGCCTCCTCCGGCGCCCCCGCAGTGACGGCACCCTCGCCGCCGGCAGAGGAGGTTGGAGGCGCGACACCGTGGCCGTAGCCCTAGCCGATTTCTTCGAGAAGGCGAGGCAGGTTAGGTGGTTCCCTATTTGTGAGAGCCGCCCGGTTTTTTTTTTTCTCGGCCGAGATTTTCGGAAACCGGTCAAAAACTGGCCCTTCCGTTACCCAACGAAAAATTCAAATATCGCCCGAAATTTTTGAATTTATACGTCTAACATATGTCAAATAGAACCCGTATGTTGAGAGTGTTTTTGACACTATATATTATGGGACGGAGGGAGTACAAGATTACTCGTAGTATGATGGTTCGAGTCCCTTGCCTAGCTCCGGGGTCACAGGGTCGAACCCCAGTTTTGCCAACTTAAGCGTGATTCGAACCCGCGAGCTTCCCTCGTAAAACAGATGGGCTGGCCACTGGAATAGGCGCATCGCTCTGTTATAACACGGGCTGACACTTTATATTGAGTTATACAATTTTAGAATTCTCGTTTGAAAATTTCAGACGAAAAAAGTCTAAAAATTCTGAGATTTTCCGGAAACCGGTTTTCCCGGTCCATACCCAAAAAAAATCGGAATCGACAAAAAAAATCTTGGAGCCGCCAACCTTTTCAATTTTGCAGAATGGGACTTCAGTCTGTTTTTTGGGACTTCAGTCTTTGTTAAACACAAAAACATAGCCAGCCATCTGATTGCGAATTGAACTTAAATTGTTTGGACAAATATATACACAAACTTTTAAATGGATTTCCTCTACGTTCAATTATTGTACTCTTTATGCTCCTCCCTCTGTTCCGGAATATAAGTGTTTGTAAAGATTCCACTATAGACTACATAAGAAGCAAAATGAGTGAATTTACACTCTAAAATGCATCTACATGCATCCGTATATGGTCCATAATGAAATTAATCTCCACAAAAACTTATATTTAGGAACAGAGGGAGTATTCTAATTTTAAGTTTGATTGAACGCATGTCACTAAAATTAATTACTTTTTAGTTAGTTATCACTCAATCCCAGGGACTTTATCTTTGGAAGTACTTTGCGATAACTTTTGGATTCGAAAAATGTTTAACGCATCCCTAAGTAATTTTTGAAGCTAGAGGAAAAAAACTAAACCCAAGTGGGGCCATTGCCTTCTCGCAAAAAAGGCCTCGTCCAAGCCTCCATTTTTAGCTAGGCCCAGAAATTTTTCTCAAAGCCCCTAGGAGCAGGGACTCTCCCCCTCATTCCCAAACCCTATCCATAGGTTGTGATGTGGCAGAAGTGTTTGATGCGCAACAGCCCCACCCGCCGACCTTCCTGCCCTCTTTCTATTATCTTGCACACACACCTCCCTCGGCCACCTCCACATAGCGCCTCTGCAGTCATATCCAACGTCGCTAGCCGCCTTCATCGCATGCCCTCCATCTTCCCTAGCGTCCACCTGAGTAGCCAATGCGGACCGCGATGAGGATGAACATCAGGTGTCCATGCCCTGCATCTCCAGTTGTCGCTAACATCCTCCATCACGAGCCCGTGTGGTCCAACCCACATCGACCATCCGCAAAGGCACCCAACATCCTCCACCGACAACATGGCCGCGTCACCAACTGACAGCCCTCTGGCGGCAAAGCGCCTGTAGCACTCCACGTACATGGCACTAGGAGTGCATTGACCAACTGTGACAATCAGTGGGCAACAATAGCTCGAAGGGCGGGATGGAGAAAGGAAAAGAGAGAACATGAAAGAGAAAAAGATAAACCATCGATTGGCAGATCAAAGATCCCGTAAGGCATAAAGAATCAGGGTGATAACCGGGGGCTAGCCTTGGAGCTAGGGACATTTTTTGGGCTGAGAAAATGAAGAGTAACCCATGTTGGCCTTTATGGGTAATGTTGGAGATGCTCTAACATGACACCACATACGAGACCTTCTCTTCCCCGTAGTACGTGGCCGATCAATGAGCCAACGTGGCCCCTCCTCCTCCCGAGCGCACGCTTTGGGCCGACCCATGTGTGGGGCCGTGGGGCACCCCTATTTTCCCCTTTTGTCTTTCATTTTTTTTGCTTTTAACGTCTAAAAATGTTAACAAATTCCAAATTCCAAAAATGTTCCGAAATTCAAAAAAGATAACGACATCTAGATCGGCACCAGTGGGGAGAGCGCTACCTTGGGAGCGCGCGGGACATGCTCGGGCGTGTCCTCCGACATCGATCATGCCTCTCTTCGGCCCGGCCGTTCCTGGAGGACAGAGGTTCAGCCTCGCCGCCGCCCGCCAGGAGGATGTACATCTGCTAGCTCAGGATTCACTGATCCGCGTCGGTCTGTCGAATATATAGCAGCCAATGGAAAGTGCAGTTAGCAAGCCAGACTTATCAGTCCACAACTTATCCAAACAATCGTTAGTCTATCACCATTTGAGTTTGAATCAAACACATATTTATTCATCGACACATACAGAAACATCGGTGCACAATAATCCTAGGAAGCAAGTTGCTGGCTTCATCGTCGAAACCGAGCCACCGATGGCGAATCCACTTTACAAAAGCAAAAAATAACACATACACATGTAGGGAAGATGGTTATGGTGAATCCAGAACTAAAATGATGAACTTTCACCCTTTGCAAAGAAATAAATATGTTCAGATAAAATGTGCCAATGCATCACAAGAGTATCCGACTTTCTCATTGCGAGTAAGAGCCTCCTCACATCATTTGAACTGGGAGCTGAAGATTTGGAAAGCGGATTCCCCCCCCCCCCCCCCCCCCCCGCCCCCGCGTCGCTCCGCTTGGGGCGACTCGGGAGGCGACGAAACCCTAGCCGCCAGCCCTCCCTCCCCTCCTCCTTCCCCCCCTCGCCGCCGCCTGAGGAGGCCTCCGGTGATCTCCGCGTGGCCACCAAGGACGGCGGCGGCGAGGATCTGGCTGCTCCCGCGCGGAGGGCTTCGGGCGCCGAGGCGGCGGCCTCGAGTGGTGAGGCGGCGCCGTCTTCTACAGCGAGCGGCGTCGCAGGTGTTGCCCTTGTGTCTCCTCGGCCGCGTGGGCGGCGAGGGACGGCGGGAGCTGTCGCCGGGCGTAGCGGGTGGTCGTCCTCTTGGCTCGCATCCGGATCTGAAGGTGGACTCCCTCCCCCCCCCCCCCCGCAGCGTTGCTGCACACCGGATCTGGTCGTCGGAGGCCTCAGGTCGTGGGCGTCGGTGATGGTGGACTGCCAGGAGTCGCGAACTTGGACCGGGAGAAATCCTTGGCTGGTTCTCTGGCCACGGCGGCGGCGACACCGGCCGGTGCCGTTCCCCTCCACGGAGGCGTCGTCGAGGTTCGGTTCCTCTCCCTTCCGCCTCTTTCCCGGGAGAAATCCCTTGTCTTGCTTAGACTGGACGGCAACGGCGCGGCGTGCGTCGCCTCCTTCTTGAAGGTGCTGTCTTGGGCAAGGTGGGAGCGTGCAGTGGGGCATCATGGTGGCTGCGTCTTCGGCGAGGGAGATGGAACATGGTGCTTTGTTTCTGAATTAGTGCAGCTCGACATTCCTTGATTTGTTCAGTTGCAGGTCAGCTTCTGCTTGTCTGGCGTCACTGCCTTGGGCAGGGAGGGGATAGGGGTCTTCTCTAGCAACTGCTCGACGCAATGACACGAACATGGCTGATTTCTCCGGGCCTGAGCTAATTCCAATTGTGGTGCTCCATCTCTTTTCGTTGTTTGTTTGTTCAGTGACAGCTCCTTTGTGCAGTTTTTCCTCTTCTTGCTTGTATCAGTGAGCCTCGGTGTGGATATCCTTGTTCCTTCATGCAGCGACAGGTCGGGCTGAGTATCTCCCTTGGTGGCCGGAACCGTGTCCGTTCTTTGCTCTAGGGTGAGCAATTCCATCTTCCGGCGGTCCGGCGCCTTTCGAGCCAAGGCGAGGGGCAGGGGTCCCCTCCGGATTTGGAGAACAGCGACATGTTTTCGGTGTCCACCTTCCTGGGTTGATGAGGGCGCGGTCCTTTGTCGTTGGGCACTGGCGCTGTTTGATGTTCCTCTCTGTTCGCTCTTCTGGGTCAAGTTCACTTGGAGGACTCCGTCGACTACAAGCTAGAGCTTATTTAGGATTTTTGTGTAGGGCTTGTAGTCTTTGGTGCTTGTAAGCTGCTGGGCAACACTCTGTATCGGCTGTAGCTTTTCCTTTCTGTTCCGTGTTGGTTGTATTGATGGCCTTGTGTAATCCCTGGCCGGTTGATGGCTTCGTTAATTCAAAGCCGGGCTTCTCTGGAGCCTTCGTTCCAAAAAAAAAAGACACCAAAATAACTAAAATGAGACCGCACAAGCATATGAGCGACTAAAAAGAACTCCATGCTGCCGACATGCCCAGCCAACAACTGAAATCCCATTGAACCGATATCCAAACAATCATTAAGTTTGTAGTTTTGGCTGCCCCAGCACCACCCTGAAATCAGCTCTCAGATGCAGCGCGCCATTGAATCGTTGATGAAGAGGTTGTCATTGGCAACAGTTGAACGACCACCGTCAAATCAGCTCTCAGATGCAGCACACCATCAATGAAGAGGTTGTTATTAGCAATGAACCTTGACCATGGCATCTCAAAGATATTGCCCCATCCAAGTGACGCATCACCATGAAAGGCGAGTTTCTTATTAACCTGGCTAACAAATTTCCCTGAAGGATTTCTCCTTGCAGCCAACTCACAGTCCAATGTGACGCACTTTGAGCACCCCGGCATCCAGTGGAGCTCAACGTAGAGGCCAAAGCTATAAAAGTTACTTTCCTCATCCAGCACACGACCTGCCACAACACGAAATTCCTGCCCTGCAAGAAAGTATGAGTGCGAGAATATCCATCCTGACGGGAAGAGTCTGGAGCACTCCTCACGCTTTAGATCCAAGTAAACTATAACCTGTGGGGAAGGTCGATCAAATGCAACCACTTTTAGAAGTTTTAACTCGTAAGCCCGCTCGGCAAATTGCCAACGGTTTGCCGCATCGGCTGCAAGAGGACTTTGCTGGCATCCTGGGTAAGCTTTGTATAGAAGTACCTCGAAGACACGCTTTGTTAGTTGCTCATGGTTTATGTCATTATCGATGCATGTTAGGACCTCCTGCAGTGTCGCAAAGTCCATATGACTTAAGCACAAAAATGGAAGTAAGCGAGAATTCACATATGCAACTTTCACCTTCCACATGTAGGTCATTACTTGCGAAGATGGCTTCGATACCAGCAATAGGGATGTTCGTCATTTCATCTTTGAACCTGAAATGAGACAGCCATGACTTGAGTACTTAGATATTACTAGTATAACGCCCGTGCGTTGCCACGGGCTTTAAAAAAATTACTTGGTGCATATATAACATAATACATGTCAGATTTCATGTGTAGAAAATTGAACTTTACTTTACTTGCAATGTATATTTAGATAAAAAATGCAATTCAACGACGTAGACTAACTCAGCTGATACACAAAATAAAAGGAAGTTGTTTAAAAATATAGAACAACTTTATCATGCACTCCATTACAAACGATAGATAACACCTGAACGCCTTTTTATGCAGTTTCTATCTAGGATTCTAGATAACACCTGGACGCCTTTTTATGCAGGTGCTATCTATCAAATGATGGGTCGTCTAACGGAGCATTTCCATTGTTATTATCCATTAGTTAAAGACAAAACATGGAGGATTTTGTTCCTTAAAATTAATGTTCCAAGATGCTGCAACCAGAAACTTGATTGCGTTACACAATTGTGTGGAAAACTATTACATATGAAATTAGGCATTTGGAACCATACATGTTACCATTAGGAAATACTGCAGCAAAAGACATACGCAACATAACATCCCAACCCTACAGGATCACTAAGAGTACATACGCAGGGGCAGGATACTCCCAATCACGGTTATAATAAGTTATAAAAAAGATTGTTTCATATTATTGAAAAAAGTACATAAAATGAGGCGATCGAGCAGCTAAGAAATCTCACTGAAAAATATAAAAACAAAGTATTTTAACTCTTGAATAGATTTAGTGAATCCAGTGCTTGATTTACTGAAGATGCAAGGACATATTCAAGTATTACCAAGGTGCTGGGATCTATGCCGAAAGGAATTTCAACTTCTGACAAGCTGTGACAAAAAGAATGATGGGGAATTAGGGGCACATGGCAAAGGCGCTTGGCTAAATTCAAGAAATCAAACAAATATCACAGGGTGGGGAAATTGATCTGATCTTGTCAGGGAAGATATTTACCTAACCAAACTAATATAATCCATTTTCGAAGAGAATTAGTCAAATCTTAGACTACTTTCGTCAACCAAATCAAGAACTGCATGTTTACAAGAGGACACATATGAAGGGAAGAAGAATATCATACCTTGTAAGGGAAGAGCAATAAATCGACAAGTCGACGGCGGGCTTGGAGGAGGCCCAGAGCACACTGTCTTCTCCACTCATTCGCGAGGCTGCGCCTCACCCTCCCAGAAACAAAACGACCTACATGCTCCCCTTTAATAGTATAGATTAAACTGTTGATTATTCCAGAAAGTAATAACCATAATTAAAAATACAGACAAGGAAAAACAACAAAAATAATCTTATACTCCCTTTGTTCCTAAATATTTATCTTTTTAGAGATTTCAAATGGACTACCACATACGGATGTATATACACATATTTTAGAGTGTAGATTCACTTATTTTGCTCCGTATGTAGTCACTTGTTGAAATCTCTAAAAAGACAAATATTTAGGAACGGAGGGAGTATAATGCATTGCATACCTAGTTGATATGGAGGGGTTGGCAAGAACAGTTTGAGAACTGTGATATTTAGTTTTCACTCACATAAAACCTATAGGCTGACAAATAATAAGCTAATACATCATGTCCAAAATAATTGGCAAAGCATGTTAATTTCAAAAGGGAGCAAAGTCAATACAATACGAACATTTGCATTTGTGCTCCATATGCATGACTGGCATGCCACGTAACGTCCATCAAACTTTGGTAATTATATTCAACCCTTTTCATATAAAGCACACTGTCATTGTAGGGAATTTATTATTAATGTCAGGTTCCATTGGATGTACTAATCTGACAACACAGTCAAAGAGAATAAGTTTAGAATGGGTAGCCTCTATTAAGTAACAATATAACTTCCAGCACATAGTAGTGGGCTAGTTGGTGAAATAACCGTACCAAACTGCATGGAGAGTAGCCATAATTCATAAGTATTATTAGGCGTGGTCAAAACTCAAGAAGGCCCATCTTCGCATTCCTTTAATCATTTTGAAGGTAATTCGCCGGTACTCAATCAAGTTGCCCTAATAGAAGCCATATATAGAAATGTGTTCTTACAGATATGAGAATAATAACTCATTAGTAGTTGTAGCTCATTCCAAGAGGGAGATTTAATAAAAAAACAGAATAAATGTACTAAGTTTTTGCCCTTCAGATATCTTGACATACAAATCCAGCATGTGTTATGGAACCTTGTAATGGGAGTGGTTTGCCAAGTCTTGAATTCATGAAAGAATCTTACGAAATAGGCTTTCGCCCCGCTATATAGATATAGCAACAACCCAATACAACCAAGAGTCCAATGCTGGGGCAAACAGCACAAGCACGCCCAAAAAAAAAAGAGAAAGAAAAGAGAAAATAATGTCGACAACGTCGGATCGACGAAAATGATGATGACCCGCAACCGTTGCGCCCACCGGAGATTTACCACCTCGCTCCTAGCACCTTGAACCTCCGCATGCCAAGCAACACCTTTAAGAAGGAACACGACAACAATGACGCTACTGCCCGGACAAGTCCTAGGGTTTCCCCCGGTACGCGGACGGGCATGGGGAAGGGGAATACCCGATGCCCTTCAGGAAGGAACGGTGGCGCCCACGGGCGTCACCGCGTCGGTGCGGACATTTGGGGCCAAACAGGTTGCTTGACAGAAAGATTGAACAACATTATTTAACCTTCTTATTATCATATCACTTATCTACATGTTCACAGGAAGAAGAAAATTAAGCTTAGCCAGTATAGCAAGTAGCACACTGCCGATATGAAATGTCGCTAAAGAGTAACTCATGTAGCTTAGCCAGTATAGCAAGTAGCACACTGCAGTTTACAAGAATCTTCCTATTTCTCATGGATTAAATAGACCAATTATTTTCAGTAATTCCGCAAACAGACACCTAACATTATGCCCTGCTTGCTAATTCTGAAGGATGCAATGTTAATGCATCAACAGTAAGTAGTATCCAGGCTTCTTGCAAATCTCAAATGAGTGTTTTCAGTGTGGAAGATTACATTGATGTAGGCAGTTATGGAAGCCAGCAAACATTTAGTTATATTTATGATGCTTGCTAATGTGGCTTCAGAAATAAAAAATCATGACAAGCGTTGCCTAACCTCTGAATTAGCTCACCAATTGCTTCTTGTAAACTGCATCAGAAGCCTTCACAATGTCCTGGATAAGGATACACAAACCCCACAGTCTTTCCTTGATAAAATGAAATGAAAAGGTAAGAGTTGTGGGTAAGGTTAGTTCAGGGAGGGATGGAACGACGAAACGAACAAAACGATAATTAAATAGAACATGATCAAATGCCCGTCTTTCATTAGACTCACTCTGGTTTCAAGCGGTGCACATCATAGTTACTTCATGGTTCTAATCTAAAATGCAGCCCTAATTCACTGGCAAATGGCAGACCGAATACAAAATTTTACAAATATAATTTTACATACAAAAAATAAAATCACAACAAAGGGTCATTTTTTCGTTAGTTGGAACAGAGGGCCAGTTCAGGGTCAAACATTCCAAATACTACACTAAGAAACCTAGCGTGGCCTTCTAGTTTATAAAAGGATAGGAAATGAATGCTCAAATAGACTTCTACACTGATAATTTAATTTGTGAATGACAAAAAAAATTACGGATTGATATTTTAATTTGGAAAGGACAAAAAATGATATACCATTTTTCAGTGTTGAACACAACTGAATGGAAAACAATCCACCAATTCCTTGCCACGGCTAACATACCTATAGTATACTTTCCACCCCTATTTTACCAGGTTCGCCTCCCCATGGTATCCCCCTCCTCGGCAGGTCCTTGCTCCAATATAATGCATGAATGCACCCCATCCAAATCCTACATATGTAAGAAGAACACAGCCCATTGTAGAAGTCCTCAGTGATCCACTCAAGTGGTGAATCAGTCCACCAAACAAACGGAATTAACCGATGAAAGGGGCAAGAGAAATCACCTCTGATAAATGGCAAGTTTGAAAATGAGAATGATGATCAGGGGCGTAATCTTCAACTGCAACGATTACCTGAGATCCTCAACAATAATTTAGTACGTAACCAAGCTCATTTGGATCCTGCAAGGGACATCGAAAAATGTTTGAGCACAAAAAGGGTGTCAAAGAGTGGCAGCCCATAAGGAGCAGAAAGTGATGAAACAACACAATAGCAGAGGAAACGCAGAAATGTACAACTTTTTTATATCACTACTAAACCCGAGATCATCCTAGAAGCGGAGGAACTAAATAATTACAGTAACATAGGCGCATCAACGACAAAGGAGCATAGACAAACCCACAGGAACACAAATTAGTTTCTTATAATCAAAGTTTCCATAATGATTTACCAGAGTACATGAACTGACAATCCAATCGAGCAGAACTGGGGAGAATACTGTGTGCTGCATAACTAAAAATAATCAATCTGTAGGTTTAGTAATACGATCTTGATTAATAGACAGATCCATTATGTCAGTCAATGATTTTTTTGCTGGAGTCAAGGATGCGAGACATTTATTATACTAGATGATACCCCGCGGTTGCCGCGGGAATTGGTTGCAAAATATTTAAGTAAGACTTATTTTTTTCCTTTTGTAGGAATATGAACATTGGTAATGAAATGACAAACTGGAATCGAAAATAATATAATTTACTGTACGTAAGTATGTTGTATAGTTTCAAAATATCCATTACATATAAGTATCATAATAGAATGCATGGTGGGTCTATACCCATGCATGCATATGCCAGACTCATTTCAGAAAAACCAAAGTGTATAGTTGGATTATCATAGTATAAACGGTAAGGATGGATTGAGGGAGCATCTCCCATCTGTACAGTTTTGTATAGTATGGTTGCACTTAGTTTTTCTCATGCTGTTATTCCCTGAACGTAGCAGTGTCGGTGGAATTTAAGGCTGGCAATGGACTCCGAATAGAAATATATAATCCATGGAATTACTCTGGTGGATAAGTCAAGTGTCATCCTAAAAGTGACTGAAGTTTTGCAATGATAAACATTAGGTCGATTCAGGAGTCGAGAAAATAAATCTTAACCTGTCAGTCATATGTCATATGTGCGATCCTAATCAAAGGGGTGTGAGATCATATTGATATGGGAATATTATAAGAGAATGCCCAGACAGCAATGTATACCTTGATGTTTCATGTTTTCTTTATATAACTGGGCCACTCATGTAAGGTCTCAGTTCCCTTTTCATTAGGAGTCAGTTTGTCTATCTCACTTGGATGCATGGATAAGTTATCATAGTTTAAAAGGTATTGAAGGCTGAATCATTTCTATACGATTTTTAGCACGTACTTACAAATTCAATGAAAAATTGACAGGAACGAAAATTTGTCAGAAACACACACTACATATGCTAACTTTTATGCCATCCATATTTAAGCCGCCCACTTCTTATGTCTTCTCTCGGGCCTGTGACTATATTCTATGATGATATAACCAAAGCGATGTTAAATGCACTAGGTATTTGGAAATTAAAATTTCCATCATTCATACCAATTCAAAAGCAGAGAAGGTTGTCGGCCATCAATGTTGTGTGAGATCATAATGATTTGGGTAAAATATAAAAGAATGCCTAGAATGTTTTGTATACCTGTAGGCATAAAGGAGCAAACCATGGTAATTGCTAGAACATCTAGATTACAGAATAGAGATAATCACAAAGTGACTATATTAACCGTAAAATTCTTGAAAGGATCATCTCATCATACAAAGTATAGTGTTAATCTCTGCGGAAGAATGAGGAATGGGGCAAGAAGAAATCTCAGTGCTTACCTCCGTGGGGTAGTAGAAGTAAGGTTTGTCGGATTGCTGATGGTGTGAGGGCTGAGGCTCATCAAGAGATTGAGCTGCATAGAGCCATAAAAAACAGAAAGTAAAGATGATGGATCTACATCCTACGTCAAAGAGGAATATAGGGACTATAAGAATCGGAAAGAAACTTGTCATTAATGAACCAATCTTCTTATGCACGATCAGATCTTGATTACGCATGAAGGACACTTCATTGTGCAACACTTCAGTATCTCAAAATTGCAAAGGAAAAAATTCCACAACTTAGCTAGAGTGTGTAGCAGAAACGTCTATAGGAGGAGCGCTACTTCCGATATGGTTTCTGCTAGTTGTGCTGCCTGCTTGGCTGGGATTGGTTATGTGGCCGCCTTGGCTGGTACAGATGACCGGGGGAGGTAGGCGACGTCGGTATGGACGCACGGAGAGGCTTCAGCTGGCTAGGGCGGGGTAAAGGACTGGTGGAGGAACGACGCCGGATTGACCTTGGCCGGAATAGAAACATAGAAGGAAGGGGAGGACCAGGGCACTGCACCGGTAAGGGGAGGCACGCCCGAGAAAATCCCGGAGTGCCATGGAGGAGAGCCGGACCGACGTTGTGCAGGAGAAGCCACATGTGTATTATCCACCTTGGCTATATACCTGCACATATGCATCAGAGATAACATGCGGGAATTGAATCCCTCCCGTCACCGGAACGCCCGGCCAGGCAGCGCGATCGTTGATGACACTCACTCGCGGCTGGAGGCGTTTGCTTGCCCTCGCGTGTGTGCCGAACGAATATATAAGGGAAAAGATAAGGGCTCGACCGGTTGAGGGTTCAATCGTTTTTTTCTATTTTATTAAAGAGAGAGAGAGAGAGGAGTCGATGGGTTGCATAGTTTACCACCTGAAGATGAAACGAAAGGGCTCAATTTACACACTGGTAACGGAAGGCACGACCTGACTTCATGCACGGGAAAAAGTTGCTCATGTAGCACTATAGCTGATGATGTGGCTAGACTGCTGAGGTGTAGTAAGATGGATGGTTGCATGTTATTAGTGATGTGGATAGTTTGCATGTTAAGAGAAATAAGATAGTGAGGATGAACTATTTAGGTATTATAGATTTGTTGCTTGTGTTGGGAAGGAAATCAAATCAAACGTTCATTGTTTTTAGTTGTTATTCCTAATAGAGTAGCACATGAAAACTCAAACAAAATAGGAAAGTGTTGTGGCCATTTAATACTGAAACCAACAGGGTACTAAGAAACTGATGGATATAAACTTGTTATTGTCATGCTTGCTGGAGAGAAACAAAAATAGAAACACAATTAATAATACGCAGTGCTAAATTAACCCATGAAACTAATACTCAATGTGACTGCACGCTGAGCACTGTCCACCTCATTTTGAGTTTGGTTACCCAACTCTTTCAGGCTGAGTTGCAAAAACTTCAAAATATGTAACTCTTTCAGAGCAGATAAAAGTTGTGTTTAAGGCGAAACTTCCTCCGTCCTCAAAGAACATGTAAGCTAAGTGTTGTCCACCTCATTTTGGGAATTGAGAGAGTTGTGCTCCGTCCTCATCCTTATGATAGCTAAGTGTTGTCAAGGAGTGAGCCTGAAGCATGTAAAAGTTCAGAAAAGTTAGCAATGCATACCTGGATTGTTTGTGTTCCTCAAAGAATACGGTGACCCTGTTGACAGTCGTGGTCCGGCTGAGATTCAGTATGATAGTGTCTGCCCCCGGAGATCCAGACATAATCATCAATTTATCTAACACAAAAGAGTTCTCGCAGATGCCATCCTTGACGTTGTCGCCCTGTTAACACAGAAGTCTATGTGCCAATGAACCTTCTCCCTGGGTGTAACGAACATCAAATGGTTGTGATTCTTTATGTGCTTAGTTATGAACCAACTATTATTAGCTGCATGTAGCAACCTGATCAGCGCGGGACACTCGTACATGCATGATCGGCTTTTCTCAGCCTTAGGCTTTCCCTGAAAAAATTCAAAAAAAAGTGATGGCACATCAGCTCACTCCATGATGCCTTTTTCCAAACCAAAACTGCAAAAAAAAAAGAAACCCACATATAGTATCTCGTACCACAGAACTTAGTGAACAACTGCACTCTATCTTCTGCATTTAGTCGGCTTTCCCCATATCTAATACCGAATCCAACTTCCCATGACTACAGGTTGTAGAAGTCGTATGCCTCGCCCAACGAATCGAAACTTGTTCCTATTTCTGGTTTAATCATACTATTCATCGGTTCCTCGGCAAACTACCTTATCGATTGCTCCAGTGTGCTCATCCGTGAAGCGCACAGAGTTCTGTCCGGTAGTGTGTTGCAGATAGTAGTGTTTTCTCAGGAAATTATGAACTGGTTTGTCAAAACATTTAATCCACGGACTCCTGATATGCAGCCTGGTTCGCAACGTTTCTCTTATCTTCTGAAATTCTAAACACCTTACGACATCTAACTACCTGAAACACGCCGAAACCAAATTCCTGCTCCCATGATTTCAAATTAACTAAATATATTGTTTGGCGAATCACCATCAAGAGTCCTTGAACTTCAAGAGCTGTCTATAAATGCGCTCAAATTAAATATACAATCAGACCACGGGGACAAGACGGCTCACCTTTTCGTCCATCCAGGTGCCTCCCGATTAACCTCAGGGCGCAGCCAGATTCACCAATTGAATCCTCCGTGCCAAGAGCGCCAGCCTCCCCCTGGGTGGCAGCCTTAGCGGCACCGGATCGGAGTGCTTAAGGTCATCGGCGAACTCTTGCCGAAGTGGGAACCTGCGGGCGCCGGATTTCAAGGAAAGGTTTGTAAAAATCAATAGAGGGGTGGCGGACAAAAAGAGCTTACCTGACCACCAGATCGAGCACGAACTCCAGGCCGTTCTCCTCCATCCCATAGATTCAAATAGCCCGCGAAATAGCCGCAATAGCTGCGCTATAGCTGCCCGGGAGCCTCGCCGCTAAGCTATGGCTGTTGCCGCGAAAACCTCGACATAACCCTCTAAATGGCAGAAAAATCAGCAAAAACCTCTAGAAATCATCTCTCCCACCAGAAAATTTTCTGCTATTTGCCGCTATTGCCCGCTATGGCGGCCGCTATAGCTGCTGGGAGAGGCCGCCGCGAAATTGTTTCTCCCGCAATTTTAATCTATGCTCCATCCTTAAGCACTGGAGCGGAGGTGGAGGCGACCAGAGCCGGCGGCGGCGCGGCGCCGAGGTTGGTGCGACGGCGAGCTTGGGCGGTGAGGCGGCGGGGCAGAAGCTGCCTGCAGGAGACGGCGGCGGGGACCTCGAGGCCGAGCTCAGGCCATGGCTTCCCTGGCTCCAGAGGCCGTGGCGGCGCCAGACGCAGCAGCAGGGCGAGGAGGAGGCCGGCCGTCGGGGAGGCAGGAGCTCCTCGTCCCCTCGATACAGATCGGGGTCGAGGAGGGAGCAACAGGGGCGCGAGGGAGCGGGCGACCCGCGGGCGGCGGTCGGGGCGTAGGTCTTTCTTCGTAGGTTAACCGTCGTAGATATTTTTAGGACGATTTTCTGTCGATGAACCATAGTGTTTCACAACGGGCCTCGTGGTAGTATACCCTTTTTTTGTCGGTTTTGAGGGCGGAAGGGGAGAATCGCTGGGTTGCGGGAGGTGGGATCTAGGACGAAAATTAACCATCTTTGGTGGGACGAAAATTGACCGGCGGAGACTACCAACTGCTCAATTAAGAGTAGAGATGGCTCCTGGAGTGGTTCCAGCAAGCAGAAGAGGAGGAAAGGTCGATAATGGTCCAGTCGGTCTATGCGCTGTGGCTAGCTCGCAATGAAGCCCGGGATGGAAAACGGATCGAGGAACCACATGAAATAATGGAGTGGGTGGTGCGGTTGACTGAAGAATGGCGAAACATCCATCATAAACCCTCGCCGGTCCGGGAACCGGGTGCGAGAAGAAAATGGGAGGCGCCGGAGGAGGGATGGATCAAAGCCAATGCTGACGGAGCGTTCTCCAAGGACAGAGGCAAGGGTGGTGCGGGGGTAGTGCTCAGAGATCATCATGGTGGCTTTCGGGCTGCTGCTTGCTCTTTCGTCGACCGGGCCCCCAGTGCCGAGATGGTGGAGGTGGAAGCCTGTAAACGTGCTATTCAGCTGGCTAGTGAGGCTAACGTGCAGAATCTTCATGTCGAGCTGGATTGCCTGGGAGTCGTCGCGGCGATCAATAAATCTGAACACGACCTCTCCATCTTGGGGCCGAGTGTTGAAGAGATTAAGCAGATGCTTAACCAGTTTCTGCAGGTGAAGGTTACATGGACAAAGCGAGAAGCAAATGGTGCCGCGGATAAATTAGTCAAAATAGGATTAGGTGATGAAGTTTGTAATGTTTGGTGGGTTGGTCCATCGGAGTCTATTATCCAGGTTCTCTCTGATGAGATCCCCAGCTACGTTTAATTAATAAAGCGGCATTGATCCTAAAAAAAGAGATGGCTTGACAACAATGTCTGCATTTTTCTCAATAAATAAAATAAAATAAAATGTGGACCCATCCAGTTGAGATGACTCACTTAGCCAAATCATTGTATTTGTTGGCAAGGAATTCCTTGGCTGTATCTGTTAAAGGCCTAACTTCATCGGCCTTTAAAATGGAGCATGGATGGTCTAGGTAGAGCAGTGCAGAATCTGTGGTCATAGGTAAGCTTGAAAGCAACTGACTGCAATGCCTCATGCAAGAAAAAATCTCAAACTTGTCGGCAGCCATCAGGTGTCGAGCAAAAGAGTAGGCTCAGTTGTTGTCAACTTTCCAGTGTACAAATAGCTTAAAAGCTGCATCATCGCATATTCCTCTGATCCAAGTAGAATGAAAAAAGGATTAAGTAAATAGTTTGATGAACGCCGCCGAGATTTGTTAACGAGGTTCGTTGATATGGTTACATCCCGGGGCTTGATTATGGGCGCTCCTTTCCATGACACCATTACAATACCGCACCCGGTCGCCCTGGACACCGGCACATGCCACCGGCTTCCCCTGCGTTCCGGTGCTATTATGTTGGCATAGGTTATATCGTTTGTCTATCCCTGCTATATATGAAAGGCCTAGGATATAAGTGTCCTACTTGGACAAGACTACATATCCTATGTAAAGACAATACAACTACAAGTCCAACTGTAACCTACCTTGTACACAATATTCAATACAACTCTAACAAACTTCACCTTGGCGAATATTCTTCACCACCTTGAATTTGTCAATGCATCAAACTTCCATGTACATTAGACTTGAGTTTATCCTATGAGTATCGCTGCTACTCCAAAGACTCAATATGACTCCACCTGCAACTTGTAGTCCCTTCTTTTCTTAATCATTGTCATCACTCGAGCAAAATTAAGTTCCTCTTTACTCTAGTGTATGCTCCCAACTTCCAGAGCTTCGTTCAACGCATCACACATTGATCACTAACCTGCGTGAAAATGAACAACTCACATATTGGATGTCACACATAAGAGTTATCTGAACTCAACATCACCGCTCCTTTCTTGACCGCCTGTCTGGAACTTGAAAGAATTTCACCATTGCTTGTAGTCATTCCGAGTCAAATTCGCAGTTGTCTAACCACATGTATGACCACCAGAGCCTCCGCTATTACCGCGTCGAGCCTCTGCTGTTCCAGTCGAGTCTCAAGGGTCGCGAACCCACACCACTCAACCCCCATTGCAGAGTACCACCGATCAACACCGACCGATGACGAGTTTCACGCTTCCATCAGACCACTGGGCTCCAGTCCGAACTGCATGTCACTCGCTTTTCCCGCTGAATAGGCTTCGACTCTCTGTGCACTTATGCCGTAACTCCTCAATCAGCACCGAGTGAAGTCCTCCAGACTCCAGCTCCACCTTCAACATGACTCCATGGTAGATGATCAGTCCATCCTCACGCCCCGTCGACTTCAAGCTCTGTGTGTACATCATCTTGAATCAAACCCGCTTCATAGTCTTGTCGAAGCCACACAAGCCCTCGGGGCCTGCGCCACGTGTTTCCACGCCCCAGAAGTCGGTCACATCAGCATCACGCTCCTATGTTGTCGTCGCCGATCCCACCAACGTCTTCTGTACCAACCGACTTGCGTCGATCCGTCAGACTGTTCAGTCCGACCCAGCCAAACTTGTTCGACTGCAACGACACGCTTCAAGGCTCCCAAATCATCTTCCGTGAATTTCCATCCATCACATGATAATTCCATCTTAGCTCACATGACTTCTCGCAACGCCTTCAAGCATCTTTGTTGTGCCCACAATCTTTCAACCGTATCTGCCATAACCCAAGGTTCCAGTTCCGTTGAACTTTTCCACCTCAAACCCGATGCCCAATGGCGTCATGATTCTTCGCATGGCTGATCTTGAAAAATAACCGAGCTTCTACACGCAATGCCCAAGTACTTCAAGCACGTATACTAGTACTAGCAAATTTAACCAATAAATTGCTTTAGTCTTCACGTGATGGCTCCTGGCTCAACTCCCGATGCTGCTATTGCTTTGCCCTGTGTGTGCTTTCCGATGTACCGCCGTATCACGTCTGATGGATTTTCCTTCCGGTCAAATCAACTTGTTGGCGTGACGTACGTGAGGACTCGATCCTCTTTTGGGGTCCAAAACAAATCTTGCACGCTTGCACAGCTCCAAGCTCCTGAACCTTATCAGTAGCGTAGGTTTTTAGACTATCAGTAGCATAGGTTTCCACGCTACTGCTATGACGCTACAACTATTTTTTAGCAGTAGCGTGTGTTTTACCCCACGCTACTGCTAAACAGACATACCCGTAGCGCTTCTATTATACACCCATGCTACTAGTAAAGAAATAGTAATAGCGCTTCTATTATACACCCACGCTACTAGTAACAAATTAGGATTTAAAAAAAACAAAAGTCTACCTATTTCAGTTCAGACATGCATTTCACAATACGTACATATTATGCATACAGTCAATCATCAATCATACATATCTGATGTAGATAATTAACACACGCACACACGCACGCGTGTGCGCGCGCACACACACACACAATATATGCCACACGTGTAAGTCGCGGGCGTCGACGCCTCCACAAGGCCGTGTTGATGGTGTTGATGTCGTCGTTGCCGCCGCCGGAGCACCATGACATTGTCGTCGTCTTCGTCGCCGCCGTAGCCCCGTGTCGATGTCGATGTCGTCGTTATCATCGTCGCCGCAGCCCCATGTCGAGGTCCTCCACCTCGATGACCTCCGACGTCGCAATCACCTGGACGATCATCTGCGCGACACAGTCTCTGGGCTTCACGGTGAAGTCGCGTCCGAGTGTTTGAAGAGCACGACACCCACCGGGCTATGGTAGTCCGCGTCAATCACCCATGCACCCACGTTGGGAAAGTAAAAAAACTTATTAGTTCGCGTCCTCGTTCAAATCCAGCAGAGTATTTTCTTTCTTTTTACCCATGCACATGAATCAATAGTAAAAAATATCATTTTATGAGCCAGGTTGACAGTGTTGAGACACAGGAAAGCATAATGTTTGTAACAATCTTCATTAACAAGAAAAAATGATTTCTCAAATGACATTTGCTTCACCAACAATGATTAGTAGTAGCATTGGCATACCCTCTAATTCAGCATAGGAGTTTCAAGCAAGGGAAAATTAGTCTACTACTTTAAAACTAAAATCAGCATCCTTATGGTGTATGCATAGCACAATACTAATGTCCATGTGATGTATTTTCAATCTAGTTTATATTATGTTAGTAACTACAATTGAGTCCCGAGCAACTGCAACTGCAACTACAATCAGCGCATCGGCAACTGAAAGCTTGGCCACAGCTTATCATTGGCAACAAACAGAGGGGCACTAAATGCTGTTTGTTGGGACTGCTACAACGTTGGGAGGAACACCGACCGTCGGTGCTCAGTCCCAATTTTTTCATTTATGAGAGGGAACCTTGAAGGAAGCTTCTTCAGTTAGCAGTACAGAAAAGTAGAGCTGGTCAGGCGATTAGCTCACACCTTGTCTTGCAAGTAAGCAGCGTAGAAGACTCCCAGGGCACCTAGAGAGAGTGCTGAAAGAAGGCCAGATGGCACCAGCTTCCGGGTATTGTACAGCCTGGTACCTGAACGAACAGGAGGGTCAGCAACGTCAGATCCCGATTTCGTGAAGATGTAGGCACAAAGAGGGTCAAACAGACCAAACACAGCAGCAAACAGAAAGGCAGACCCAAATCCAACAGCATCGCCTAGTGCTTTGTGTCAGAAAACTGCATCAGATAATACGTCTGCAAAATGCAGATAAGTTAAGCCATGAAAACAATCTATGAGCACATGTTCGCACACATAATGATCACTAGAAATCAGAGCGCACAGCAGGAAGAAGATTGCTAAGGTGTGGATTCTCTCACTAAAAAAATCCAAGCTCAGTAAGAATGACCATAGAATCAGCAAGTATGAGCAAATTTAATACTCCAAAAGGTAGGAACCAATGAGCTCACTGATTTGCGCCAAGAGTACATGTTTCTAAATTAATCACATCACATTCATAATTTGTTCTTCTTTCACTTTGAAATTTCTCGTTATTTCAGAGTTTGAGATTCAGTAACTGTAAATAGACTCCCGAGTTTAGATTGTGCTACTGAGTTAGAACCAAGCAGAGACTTCATAAACACTACTGCAGAACCGGGCAATAGCACCAGTTTGTAAGGCCCTTTAGTTCCGGTTCGGTAACCGGCACTAAAGTGTGGGCACTAAAGGTCCCCCCCTTTAGTACCGGTTCAGCACGAACCGGTGCTAAAGGGCAACCACGTGGCACGAGCCAGCTCGGGTGGCAGGGAGCCCTTTAGTATCGGTTGGTGACACCAACCGGTATTAAAAGGTTGGGGGGTTTTGGGTTTATGATTTCTTTTTCATTTAATTTTGTGTTTTCTATTTAATTCTTTTTCGTTTGCTAGTATTTTACGATGCTACGTATTGTACACGTTATGCATATATATAAATAGAATTTCTAGTAGAACCGATCATATATATATATATATATATATATATATATATATATATATATATATATATATATATATATATATATATGATCGAATGTCACACAACCACCATTAATTCACACATATATACACACATGTATATATGTATACAATTAGGTAGCTATATACAATTTCTCCTAATTGGTGCCTTCGGAGCCAGTGGCATTAGCCTAATTGGTGCCTTCGGAGCACGATGACAATTGGAAGTGGTTCATGGGGGCGGTTGTAACGCCCTCGATGCGGCTATAGCTCCCACGTGTCGAGGCACGACTTAGAGGCATAACCGCATTGAAAGCAATGTCGCAAGTCAGGCAATCATTACAACATCCCATGTAATATATCATAAAAAGGGGAGATAACATAGTTGGCTTACACTCGCCACGTCACGTCAGGGTACATAAATAACATCCATCATACAAATCACTCATGGCCCGACTACGGTGCCAAAATAGAAAAGACCCCCAACATGCGACAAGGCCCTGAATCGATAACCCCAACTAGGCACCACTACTGATCATCCGGAAAAGACACGTAGTATCGCTGAGAGTCCTCGTCGAACTCCCACTTGAGCTCGTAATCGTCAACTGGAGCAGAAACACCTGGACCTGCATCTGGAGTTGTAGTATCTGTGAGCCACAGGGACTCAGCAATCTCACACCCACGCGATCAAGACTATTTAAGCTTATAGGACAGGTACGGCAATATAAGTGGAGCTGCAGCAAGCGACTAGCATATATGGTGGTTAACTTATACACAAAAGAGAGCGAGAAGAGAAGGCGAATCACGAGCGAGAATCTAAAGGAACATCCTGCGCAAGCATAACTCCAACACCGTGTCCACTTCCCGAACTCCGCCGAGAAGGGGCCATCACGGTAACACACACGGTTGATTCATTTTAATTAAGTTTAGTTAAAGTTATCTACAACCGGACATTAACAAATTCCCATCTGCCCATAACCGCGGGCACGACTTTCGAAAGATCAATCCCTGCAGGGGGGTCCCAACTTGGCCCATAACAAGCTCTCACAGTCAACGAAGGAATAGACCTCCACCCAAGACACACCGATCAGACTCGGTATCTCGGTACAACAAGATGATTCGACAGGTTAAAACAAGTCCAGCAACACCGCCCGAATGTGCCGACAAATCCCGATAGGAGCTGCACATATCTCTTTCTCAGGGCACACTCAGATGAGCAATCCGTACAACTAAAACCAACCCTTGAGTTTCCCCGAGGTGGCGCTGCACAGGGCTCTAGTTCGGACCAACACTCAGAGGAGCACTGGCCCGTGGGGGGTTAAAATAAGATGACCTTCGGGCTCCGGAAACCCAAGGGAAAAAGAGGCTAGGTGGCAAATGGTAAAACCAATGTTGGGCATTGCTGGAAAAGCTTTAATCAAGGCGAACTATCAAGGGGTTCCCATTATAGCCCAACCGCGTAAGGGACGCAACAATCCGGGAACATAACACCGATATGACCGAAACTAGGGTGGCAAGAGTGGAACAAAACACTAGGCGAGAGGCCGAGCCTTCCATCCTTTACCAAGTATATAGATGCATTAAGATAACATAGCAATATAATGATATCCCAACAAGTAAATAAATGTTCCAACAAGGAACGGCTCCAATCTTCACCTGCAGCTAACAACGCTATAAGAAGGGCTGAGCAAAGCGGTAACATAGCCAATCAACAGTTTGCTAGGACAATGGTGGGTTAGAGGTTCAATCATGCAATTGGGAGGCTGACAAGCAAATGGTAGGCATCATAGCAGTGGCAAAGCAAAAGAGCGAGCAAACTAGCACAGCAAAGATAGTAGTGATTTCGAGGGTATGATCATCTTGCCTGCACAGTTGTCAGAGTTGACTGGATCCTCACAAGCAAACTCAACGGGCTCCTCGGTAGCGAACTCGTCTCCCGGCTCTACTCAACAAGACAAACAAGCAACAAGGATACAATCAACCACGGGCAAGACCAAGCAATATGATGAAATGACGATATGTTATGCGGGATGCGATGCGGGATGCAAAATGCAAGATATGACAGGAAATGCATGAACCTGGTATCAACTTGGAAAACCAAGTGTGCCACTGGATAGAGGGGATGAAATCGCTTGAAAACGATATAAAGATCATTGGAATCGGAGCTACGGTTTGGAAATGGCAAGCGTTTTACGAAACGAACCGATCTGCGATATACAGCAAGTAGGCTCCTAAATGCAACGAAATGAACATGCTACAGCCACCCAAGATGAAAACAAAATACATCGCAGTGATGTACACAAGATGGTTGACAAAACACTAGCACTGAGCCATAGGCAAATTCATCCATTAAGAGGTTCAAACAAGCATGGCTAAAACGCAAATGCAAAACAGATTCCAGACTCAGTGAAATTAACACTAGTCTGAAATTTCAGATCACGATGCTCTCTTCGGAGCAGCAAAACAACATGATAGAAAATCTGAACATTACAAGTAAGAACATGGCATGGAGATACTCAACAAGCTTAACAAAACACCCAAAGTGACCTGGGGCCAAAAGGGTTCACAAAATACTATACCGAGCTCACGAACATAGCTTGAACACAATCAGTTTTCAGACTTAGTGAAAACTGAGGCATGCAGAAATTTAACTCACGAAGGCATGTAAACGAGCTCGATGCACTCACTACGGTGCAAGTCATGGCAAGGAAAGTATATAACCAGCAAGAAGGCACAATGTGCTAGCTACACATGGCAAGAACAAAGGCATAGCATGCATGGAACACTTACGGTAGCATCGGCAAAATCGCAAACAAGTTGACGATCTGCCCAGATTAACAACGAAGCAAAAGTTGAGCTCGATTGAGTCAACCTAGAGCACTCCACATATGTAAACAAAGACATGGATGGATAGAGCATAACATAAATATCAAAACTCCCTTACTGATCATACTCAAAAGAGGCACGGATCACTAGGAAACAAGCTGGACATATAGCATCATGAACTAAAATATCCCAGACTTAGTGAAAATCACTAAGTCTCTGAAATCAGCAATCTCAGGTACCTCTCTTCGCAAGCTTGGACAAGACAACACACACATCCTAAAAATGCATGGGTGGCACCTCTGGAAAGAAGACAAAATGCTTAACAATTCATCCCAAAGGGGCACAGGCATATCAGGCACGAATTAAACATGGCAAAAATGACAAAAGTGCATGATGAACTAACGGATCTGCAATTTAACTCACGAAGCCTCCTTCTAACAGCATTTTGGGCATCAAGATGACCTCAAATGCAAATGATACAATGGAATGAAATGATGTACATGTCGAGGCGAAGATTTTGATATATCATATGCCCAAAACGGAGCTACGGTTGTGGAGATACAAGCAGTCAAAGATAGCAAAAAAAATTAAAGGGGGAGAGGGAAAGTCAACCTAGATCTAGGGTTTACTGTAGCCGGATCGGGCACTGTAGCTGGGCGCGCGCGACGAGGTTCGTCGGCGCCGGATCCGAGGCCGCCGGCGTAGGGGGAGGCGGTGGCCGGCGTCGAGGGGC
>NC_057803.1:635582424-635591737 GCF_018294505.1 Triticum aestivum
AACTAGGGTTTCGGACGGGGGAAGAAGAGATCCGAATGGAGGGGGTATTAATAGGCATAGAGGGAGCTAGGAGAGTCCAAATGAGGTGCGGTTTTCGGCCACGCGATCGTGATCGAACGCTCTAGGACATGGAGCAGAGTTTGGTGGGTTTTGGGACAATTTTTGGGGGTGTTGGGCTGCAACACACACGAGGCCTTTTCGGTCCCTCGGTTAACCGTTGGAGTATCAAGCGAAGTGCAAATGATACGAAACTTGACAGGCGGTCTACCGGTAGTAAACCAAGGCTGCATGACAAGTCTCGGTCCAATCTGGAAATGTTTGAACCCCACACACGAAAGAAGACTAGAAATGACCACCGGAGGAGAACGAAGCGCCGGAATGCAAAACGGACAACGGGGAAAATGCTCGAATGCATGAGATGAACATGTATGCAAATGCAATGCACGAGATGACATGGTATGAGATGCATGAAAACGAAAACAACACACGGAGACAAACACCCGAACCCGAGAAATAAATATAACTTGACACCGGAAACGGCAAGAGTTGGAGTACAAATAGGGAAATTATATCTGGGGCGTTACAACACTCCACCACTACAAAAAGATCTCGTCCCGAGATCTAGGACTGAAAGAACTCCGAGTACTCAGAACGGAGGTGATCCTCGCGTTCCCAGGTAGCTTCACGGTCGGAATGGTGTGACCACTTGACTTTGAGAAATTTAATTGACTTGTTGCGAGTCTTGCGTTCAGTCTCTTCAAGAATAGCAACTGGGTGCTCACGATAAGAGAGATCTTCTTGGAGCTCAATGTCCTCGAAGTTGACGGTGCGGTCAGGAGTCTTGAAGCACTTTCGAAGCTGAGAGACATGGAACACATCATGAACATTTGCAAAGTTTGAAGGAAGCTCGAGTTGATAGGCGAGGTCGCCTCTCTTGCTGACAATCTTGAAAGGTCCCACGTATCTAGGGGCAAGCTTCCCTTTGATACCGAAGCGACGAGTACCTTTCATGGGAGAGACGCGGAGGTAACATGATCTCCGATCTCGAAAGCCAATTCACGGTGCTTACTATCATAGTAGCACTTCTGGCGGGATTGGGCTACTTTGAGGTTATCACGAATGACTTTGCACATTTCTTCTGCTTCTGTGATTAAGTCATTACCCAACAGCTGACGTTCACCGGTTTCAGACCAGTTGAGAGGGGTACGGCACTTCCTGCCATATAGAATTTCAAAGGGGGCCTTGCCCGAACTTGCTTGAAAGCTGTTGTTGTATGAGAATTCAGCATAAGGAAGACAGTCCTCCCACTTCATGCCGAAAGAAATCACACAAGCCCTGAGCATGTCTTCGAGAATCTGGTTGACACGCTCGACTTGACCGCTCGTTTGAGGATGAAAAGCGGTGCTGAAGCGGATACTGGTGCCCATGGCCTTTTGAAAAGAATCCCAAAACTTGGAGGTAAAGATGCTGCCACGGTCTGAAGATATCACTTGAGGAATACCGTGCAGAGAGACAATGCGAGAGGTATAGAGTTCCGCCAATTGAGCTGCAGTGATCGACTCTTTGATAGGCAGAAAATGAGCCACTTTGGTGAGCTTGTCGATGACAACAAATATAGCATCATTGCCACGCTTGGACTTTGGAAACCCAGTCACGAAGTCCATTTCAATGTGGTCAAACTTCCATTCTGGAATGGCAAGAGGTTGGAGGAGACCTGCTGGCCTTTGGTGTTCTGCCTTCACTCTTCTGCAGACATCACACTCATTCACGAATTGAGCGATCTCGCGCTTCATTCGAGTCCACCAATAAGCTTGCTTGAGATCCTGATACATCTTCGTACTACCAGGGTGGATGGAGAGGAGAGAGTTGTGAGCCTCATTCATGATCACCTTACGAAGTTCACCTTTGGGCACAACAATTCGATCCTCGAAGAAGAGAGTGTCTTTGTCATCAAGTCGGTAACACTTGTACTTGGACTGACTCTTTGCAATACCAATCTTCACCTTCTTCACCATATCATCAAGAAGCTGGGCTTGGCGAATCTGGTCTTCCAAGGTAGGAGAGACTTGAAGGTTGGCGAGGAAACCTTGAGGAACAATTTGCAGATTAAGTTTGCAGAAAGCTTCACAAAGCTCGGGTTGATAAGGCTTAAGAATCAGACTGTTGCAATATGCTTTCCTGCTCAAAGCGTCAGCAATCACATTCGCCTTGCCTGGAGTATACTCAATACTCGGATTGTACTCTTGAATCATCTCGACCCATCGAGTCTGCCTGAGGTTGAGATTAGGCTGGGTGAAGATGTACTTGAGACTCTTGTGATCAGTGAAAATGTCCACTTTTCTTCCCAATAGAAGATGTCTCCAAGTCAAAAGAGCATGCACCACTGCCGCCAACTCGAGATCATGAGTGGGGTAGTTCTTCTCATTAGGCTTCAACTGGCGAGAGGTATCAGCAACAACTTTCTTCTCTTGCATCAGTACAGCACCGAGACCTTGGAGAGAGGCATCACAAAAGACCTCGTACGGCTTGGTTTCATCAGGCGGAGTCAGAACTGGAGCAGAGATCAATTTCTCTTTCAAAGTGTTGAAAGCAATATCACACTCCGGAGACCAAACGTACTTGACGTGCTTCTGAAGAAGATTTGAGAGAGGCTTGGCGATCTTAGAAAAGTTTTCAACGAATCTTCTGCAATAGCTTGCGAGACCGAGGAAACTGCGGAGTTGCTTCACGTTCTGAGGAGGTTCCCAATTCACAATTGCGGACACCTTCTCAGGATTCACGGAAATGCCCTTGGCAGAGATGATATGACCAAGATAAAGAACTTCATCGAGCCAAAATTCACACTTGGAGAACTTGGCGTAGAACTGATGTTCCCTGAGCTTGTCAAGAACCAAACGCAAGTGCTTGGCATGATCTTCCTTGTTCTTCGAGAAAACCAGAATGTCGTCGAGATAGACCAAAACGAATTCATTGGTGTAGGGGCTGAAGATGAAGTTCATCATGCGAGAGAACGTCGGAGGAGCGTTGGCGAGGCCAAAAGACATGACGGTGTATTCATATGAACCAAAGCTTGTTCTGAACGCCGTCTTGGGAATATCTTGCTCACGAATACGAATCTGATGATAACCCATACGGAGATCAAGCTTGGAGAATACTTGAGCACCCTTGAGTTGTTCGAATAGCTCATTGATGTTGGGAAGTGGGTATTTGTTCTTGATGGTCTTCTTGTTCACTGGACGGTAATCAACACAAAGTCGACTCGATCCATCCTTCTTCTTCACAAAAAGAACACCACAACCCCACGGAGAAGTACTAGGTCGGATGAGACCCAATCTTTCTTGCTCATCGAGTTGTTTCTTCAACTCCTTCAACTCTTCGGGGCCGAGCTTGTAGGGACGTTTGCACACAGGTTCCATACTGGGCTCAAGTTCAATAACAAATTCAACCGGCCGGTTTGGAGGCATCCCTGGAAGTTCTTCTGGAAAAACGTCTTGATACTCACAAACAACCAGAATCTGCGAAATAGCATCCAATTCACCCTTCTCATTGAGAGAAAACAACCGGATGGTATTATCCCGAGCAGCAAAGACAATTACATCCTCAGACGAATGAGTCAGTTGAATCTGCCTGGCTGCACAATCAAGCTGAGCTTTATGCTTAGAGAGCCAGTCCATCCCAAGAATAAGATCAATGTCAGAATTGCCAAGAACCACCGGAGAAGAGAGAAACTTGCAGTCGCCCAAAGTGATTGTAACATCCGGAACACACACTCGAGATGTCAAGAGGCTGGCAGGAGAGTCAATAGACAACGGTCTCGGCAACATTTGAGTAACAAAATCATGCTTGGAAGCAAAAGGTCTCGAGATGAAACAATGCGATGCACCAGTGTCAAAAAGAACTTTTGCAGGAATATCATTAACAGGAAGGTTACCCATGATCACATCTGAAGAATCCTCTGCCTGAGCTGCATTCACCATATTGACCTTGGCATGCTTGGGGTTGTGCTTGACCACAGCTGTACTTGCCGATCTGACAGGAGGAGGAGGAGGAAGACGCCTCTGGTTGGTACACTTGTTGGCATAGTGACCCTTCTGTTGGCACTTGTTGCACGTGACCTCTGAAAGCGGACGGTGATACGGAGCACTCGGTCTTGGAGCTTGAGACAAAGTCTTGTTCTGAAAACCTGGGTTGGGTGGGTGGGAGAAACCACTGCCACCTTTGCTCTTCTGCTGATACGGCTGACAGAACGGAGGAGGAGGAAGCCAATACTTCTGCTGCTTGACCACTTGAGTAGAGGAAGACGGAGTAACATCTCTGGCACACTTCCTGGAAGCATCACACCTCATCTGAGCAGCCTCTTGCTTCAGTGCCATGTTGTAGAACTCATCGTATCTCAACGGCTCAAAGAGGACAAGAGCGAGCTGAATTTCCTCACGAAGACCACCCCTGAACTGATAGATCATGCTCTTCTCATCAGGAACATCCTGCTTGGCAAAACGGGCGAGCTTCTGGAACAACTTGTTGTAGTCATAGACAGACAAAGAGCCTTGCTTCAGATTGCGGAATTCCTGACGCTTACTTTCAACCACACTTTGAGGAATGTGATGAGCGCGGAAATCTTGACGGAAATCATCCCAAGTGATCAAACGTCCACCTCTGGAATCCTTGTACTGCTGGAACCACTCTGCAGCCTGATCTTTGAGCTGGAAAGAAGCGAACTTGACGAAATCTTCAGGCCTGACGTTGCTGCATTCAAAATGCTTGCCCAGATCCACTAGCCAATCGTCAGCATCGGTAGCCTCAACACAACCGCTGAACGTCTTTGGGCCATTTGCGAGGAACTGGTTCAGAGTAGCAAAGTGGTGTTGATTATGGCCTTGATTCCCTTGACTGCCTTGATTGCGCTCTTGGAGAATTTGCATGATCAACTGTGTGTTTGCATTAGTAGCGGCCATCACAGCTTGCCATGCTTCCGGAGGAGGCGGAGGTGGAGGCGGATCAGGATTCGGAGTCGTGCGCGTTGGAGGAGCCATCCTGAAGAGGTTGACCACCATTAGCACATAGATAGACAACAATATAGAAGCTGAATCCAACGGAATGAAAATTGCAACATATAGTCTTCACATCCGAACAAAATGAACGAATGCATTCCTCTTCAAATGGTCACATATCCATAAATTGAGAAGCCACGTAGAATTAAGGTAGAGAAATAATTCAACAAGGTACGGATCAAGAACGAATAATCGGTAAGAAATCCCAATCTCAAACCAATATCCGTGGAAGAAGAACTAGAGCTACTAGAATTCCCACCTATGAAACTCCCGAACCTTTCCGGTTATGCAATCAGGTGTTGGGGATACAGGGGAAGCATAATATCTCACCCAAACTAGCAAATCCTACATCCAGCTGTATCCATCCTTCAACACATAACCAGGAAAACTTCGGAAACCATCTACCTCAACCTTCGAAAAGCATCTGTTATACAAGTTATGGCGATACTCCCGAACTCCCGCCCCAGTACTGGGTGGCGTCGAGGTTATCTCACCAACGAACTGCATAAAAGAGATTTTCGATGTCGGCGAACATATCTCAAGTATACCAGAATTGCAACGATAAAATTGTGACGACAACACCTCGGAGCTCAACTCCCCGGGACACTGCCACAACCCCTAAAGACAGGAGGCACCAAGAACAATGTTCTCGTCACAAAACCATCGGAACAAAACCAAGATACTCGCGTGATCCTAAAAAATTTTTTTAGTGAAATTTGAGAAGAGAAGAGTCAAAACTCTACATCAGGATGCCTTACCAGAGCGATGAGGAGACTGGGAAGTAAAAAGAATTCCTAAGCTCTCCGATATATAATTCCTAAGGACTCAAAACAGTTTTTTTTCTAGACACAACTCGGCTGCTAAAAATGATCAAGCAATGGGGGCTCCTAAGGTCGGGGAAGGCTCTGATTACCAACTTGTAACGCCCTCGATGCGGCTATAGCTCCCACGTGTCGAGGCACGACTTAGAGGCATAACCGCATTGAAAGCAATGTCGCAAGTCAGGCAATCATTACAACATCCCATGTAATATATCATAAAAGGGGGAGATAACATAGTTGGCTTACACTCGCCACGTCACATCAGAGTACATAAATAACATCCATCATACAAATCACTCATGGCCCGACTACGGTGCCAAAATAGAAAAGACCCCCAACATGCGACAAGGCCCTGAATCGATAACCCCAACTAGGCACCACTACTGATCATCCGGAAAAGACACGTAGTATCGCTGAGAGTCCTCGTCGAACTCCCACTTGAGCTCGTAATCGTCAACTGGAGCAGAAACACCTGGACCTGCATCTGGAGTTGTAGTATCTGTGAGCCACAGGGACTCAGCAATCTCACACCCACGCGATCAAGACTATTTAAGCTTATAGGACAGGTACGGCAATATAAGTGGAGCTGCAGCAAGCGACTAGCATATATGGTGGTTAACTTATACGCAAAAGAGAGCGAGAAGAGAAGGCGAATCACGAGCGAGAATCTAAAGGAACATCCTGCGCAAGCATAACTCCAACACCGTGTCCACTTCCCGAACTCCGCCGAGAAGGGGCCATCACGGTAACACACACGGTTGATTCATTTTAATTAAGTTTAGTTAAAGTTATCTACAACCGGACATTAACAAATTCCCATCTGCCCATAACCGCGGGCACGGCTTTCGAAAGATCAATCCCTGCAGGGGGGTCCCAACTTAGCCCATAACAAGCTCTCACGGTCAACGAAGGAATAGACCTCCACCCAAGACACACCGATCAGACTCGGTATCTCGGTACAACAAGATGATTCGACAGGTTAAAACAAGTCCAGCAACACCGCCTGAATGTGCCGACAAATCCCGATAGGAGCTGCACATATCTCTTTCTCAGGGCACACTCAGATGAGCAATCCGTACAACTAAAACCAACCCTTGAGTTTCCCCGAGGTGGCGCTGCACAGGGCTCTAGTTCGGACCAACACTCAGAGGAGCACTGGCCCGTGGGGGGTTAAAATAAGATGACCTTCGGGCTCCGGAAACCCAAGGGAAAAAGAGGCTAGGTGGAAAATGGTAAAACCAATGTTGGGCATTGCTGGAAAAGCTTTAATCAAGACGAACTATCAAGGGGTTCCCATTATAGCCCAACCGCGTAAGGGACGCAACAATCCGGGAACATAACACCGATATGACGGAAACTAGGGTGGCAAGAGTGGAACAAAACAGTAGGCGAGAGGCCGAGCCTTCCACCCTTTACCAAGTATATAGATGCATTAAGATAACATAGCAATATAATGATATCCCAACAAGTAAATAAATGTTCCAACAAGGAACGGCTCCAATCTTCACCTGCAGCTAACAACGCTATAAGAAGGGCTGAGCAAAGCGGTAACATAGCCAATCAACGGTTTGCTAGGACAATGGTGGGTTAGAGGTTCAATCATGCAATTGGGAGGCTGACAAGCAAATGGTAGGCATCGTAGCAGTGGCAAAGCAAAAGAGCGAGCAAACTAGCACAGCAAAGATAGTAGTGATTTCGAGGGTATGATCATCTTGCCTGCACAGTTGTCAGAGTTGACTGGATCCTCACAAGCAAACTCAACGGGCTCCTCGGTAGCGAACTCGTCTCCCGGCTCTACCCAACAAGACAAACAAGCAACAAGGATACAATCAACCACGGGCAAGACCAAGCAATATGATGAAATGACGATATGCTATGCGGGATGCGATGCGGGATGCAAAATGCAAGATATGACAAGAAATGCATGAACCTGGCATCAACTTGGAAAACCAAGTGTGCCACTGGATAGAGGGGATGAAATCGCTTGAAAACAATATAAAGATCATTGGAATCGGAGCTACGGTTTGGAAATGGCAAGCGTTTTACGAAACGAACCGATCTGCGATATACAGCAAGTAGGCTCCTAAATGCAACGAAATGAACATGCTACAGCCACCCAACATGAAAACAAAATACATGGCAGTGATGTACACGAGATAGTTGACAAAACACTAGCACTGAGCCATAGGAAAATTCATCCATTAAGAGGTTCAAACAAGCATGGCTAAAACGCAAATGCAAAACAGATTCCAGACTTAGTGAAATTAACACTAGTCTGAAATTTCAGATCACGATGCTCTCTTCGGAGCAGCAAAACAAAATGATAGAAAATCTGAACATGACAAGTAAGAACATGGCATGTAGCTACACAACAAGCTTAACAAAACACCCAAAGTGACCTGGGGCCAAAAGGGTTCACAAAATACTATACCGAGCTCACGAACATAGCTCGAACACAATCAGTTTTCAGACAGTGAAAACTGAGGCATGCAGAAATTTAACTCACGAAGGCATGTAAACGAGCTCGATGCACTCACTACGGTGCAATTCATGGCAAGGAAAGTATATAACCAGCAAGAAGGCACAATGTGCTAGCTACACATGGCAAGAACAAAGGCATAGCATGCATGGAACACTTACGGTAGCATCGGCAAAATCGCAAACAAGTTGATGATCTGCCCAGATTAACAACGAAGCAAAAGTTGAGCTCGATTGAGTCAACCTAGAGCACTCCACATATGTAAACAAAGACATGGATGGATAGAGCATAACATAAATATCAAAACTCCCTTACTGATCATACTCAAAAGAGGCACGGATCACTAGGAAACAAGCTGGACATATAGCATCATGAACTAAAATATCCCAGACTTAGTGAAAATCACTAAGTCTCTGAAATCAGCAATCTCAGGTACCTCTCTTCGCAAGCTTGGACAAGACAACACACACATCCTAAAAATGCATGGGTGGCACCTCTGGAAAGAAGACAAAATGCTTAACAATTCATCCCAAAGGGGCACAGGCATATCAGGCACGAATTAAACATGGCAAAAATGACAAAAGTGCATGATGAACTAACGGATATGCAATTTAACTCACGAAGCCTCCTTCTAACAGCATTTTGGGCATCAAGATGACCTCAAATGCAAATGATGCAATGGAATGAAATGATGTACATGTCGAGGCGAAGACTTTGATATATCATAGGCCCAAAATGGAGCTACGGTTGTGGAGATACAAGCAGTCAAAGATAGCAAAAAAAATAAGGGGGGAGAGGGAAAGTCAACCTAGATCTAGGGTTTACTGTAGCCGGATCGGGCACTGTAGCTGGGCGCGCGCGACGAGGTTCGTCGGTGCCGGATCCGAGGCCGCCGGCGCAGGGGGAGGCGGTGGCCGGCGTCGAGGGGCGGTGGCGGAGCGGCGCTGGGGCGGCGAGGTGGC
>NC_057803.1:635592114-635640912 GCF_018294505.1 Triticum aestivum
GGTGGCGGCGACGGCGCCGGTCGCCGGAGGTCGGGGAGGTGGCTGCGCCCGAGAGGAGGAAGAGGCGCGGGGGCGCGGGCTCGCGGGGGCCCTTCCTGGGCCTCCCAGGCCGAGACGGCGGCGGCGGCGGCGAGGGACACGTGGCGCGCAGCGACTGGCGGGGGGTCGGCGGCGGACGTTGTCCGGCCGGGGGCGGACACGTCCGTCGGTGGAGATCCTTTTTTTTAACTAGGGTTTCGGACGGTGGAAGAAGAGATCCGAATGGAGGGGGTATTAATAGGCATAGAGGGAGCTAGGAGAGTCCAAATGAGGTGCGGTTTTCGGCCACGCGATCGTGATCGAACGCTCTAGGACATGGAGCAGAGTTTGGTGGGTTTTGGGACAATTTTTGGGGGTGTTGGGCTGCAACACACACGAGGCCTTTTCGGTCCCTCGGTTAACCGTTGGAGTATCAAGCGAAGTCCAAATGATACGAAACTTGACAGGCGGTCTACCGGTAGTAAACCAAGGCCGCATGACAAGTATCGGTCCAATCTGGAAATGTTTGAACCCCACACACGAAAGAAGACTAGAAATGACCACCGGAGGAGAACGAAGCGCCAGAATGCAAAACGGACAACGGGGAAAATGCTCGAATGCATGAGATGAACATGTATGCAAATGCAATGCACGAGATGAGATGGTATGAGATGCATGAAAACGAAAACAACACACGGAGACAAAGACCCGAACCCGAGAAATAAATATAACTTGACACCGGAAACGGCAAGAGTTGGAGTACAAATAGGGAAATTATATCTGGGGCGTTACAGCGGTAGCGGGTAAAAGTATTCTCCTTTGGGATCTATGACCTGGTCGAGCAAAAATCCTGTTATTTCCTCTCGAATTGCTTCTATGCGGTCCTCTGCTAGGAGCTGCTCCCGCACCTCTTTGCACTGTTAAGAAGGAGATCAATATGCATGTGTATTAGTTGTGTGACTAGATATTGATAATGGTGTAAAAATTGTGAATAGTGTTCTGACAAATGTACCCACTCCTGTCTTTGAGATCTGCTCCTTTCGGATGCCATCATGCGAATGTTCTCGCAAACATAGTATGCACACAGATTATTCCCCGGCCTGCTTCAGGGCCTTTACGAGAATGGAATTTGATCAGATAATAATTAATCAAGCATGATAATTAAAGAGATGGCAGCTAGCTAGCTAGTACTACTTAATTACTTACCTTGGGTCGATACCATTTCAGATTTCGTTTCCATTGGCCTGGAGTGACGCTGATGAACTTTTGCCCAAGCCCTGCCCGCCGAAAAAGAAAATGAATAAATGGGTTATTAAATAGTTGTTATCAGGAAATAACGAACTAATTAAATAGGCCGAGATATAGTTAATAATGATTGAAATTACCTGTTGACTATCCCCTTCACGATGGTGTAGTCACTTGCTTTCTTAAGTAGTGAGTCTAGTACTTCAATTGTTCCTTCATTAACTTTAATGATTAACAAGATCCAGTGAAATCTGCATGCACACACGTTTGCATGTCTTAATTAAGCGGGCATATGTAAGCAAAAACATATAGCTAGTTAGTAGGCAAAAACAGAATTTGTAGTACAAGACAATGTGACTCACTCGAAGTTGTAAGGAAGTAGTATATCTTCATTATATTTGAGGCGCTTGAAGAACTCTAGCATGCTTTCCTCTACACTTTTTCCGTAATATGGATCTAATTTCCATGTGTATTCATTAATGGTATTTGGGTCAACGAACCCAATGTCATAGCGTCCACCTTTTTTCATTTCATAAATCTTCATCCTGCATAATACCACAGAAAAGAATATAGTGAGGATAATTACAGGTAATGATTGATCAAAATGATCACTACAGCTAGCTTGAGACTTAAATTACAGAAAGAAATCACTTACAGACAATAGCAACTGACGATAGATTTGTCGAGTGCGTCTTGATTGTATAACTGAAATAGTTTTGAATACTCAACGAACACAACTTTCTCATGGTAGTAATGATCCTTCTTGACATTCACCATGAGGGACTCTCGTTTGGAAATCTTGGTAATGTCCATGTACCATTGATGCAATTCATACATTCTCGTTGGGAGCTTCTTGACCTCGTCTGGCTCGACCAAAGGTTGGCCCAGACATATTTCCGTTTTATTTCCTCCTCTGTAATCAGAGACATGGGCTCGATATCGAGGAGTTGTCCAACAGTGATCATGAGGCTTTTAGCCTGCTCAATATGCTCCTCGGTTATTACCACATCGCCCAACCCGGGAACGTTAACGGTTTGTCCACAATAATATTGGGCGCGCATACTCTCATGTGTTGTTGGCACAACAAGCGGGGGGATTGATTGCGCCGCCTGTTCTCCCAGCTGGGGAACGATTTTACCGCTCCTTTTGCCAGCTGATTTGCTCGAGCTCGAGCTCGCCTCTTTCTGTAGACGTGCTCGATTTAACTTCCTAAGGTGGTGCTCATAGTCTGTGTCAACAGGCTTGGGAGCTGGTGCTCTAGCCATACGAATGAAGTGGTCAATCTTTTCCTCAGGCATTTTCTCCCTTGGCGGCGGTGGCGGTTTCGGTGCAAAATGGGCTTCCACCTCGGCCATTGATATGGCTGCTAATGTCTACTACACAACCTTCTTCTTGTAGACGTTGTTGGGCCTCCAAGTGCAGAGGTTTGTAGGACAGTAGCAAATTTCCCTCAATTGGATGACCTAAGGTTTATCAATCCGTAGGAGGCGTAGGATGAAGATGGTCTCTTTGAAGCAACCCTGCAACCAAATAACAAAGAGTCTCTTGTGTCCCCAACACACCCAATACAATGGTAAATTGTATAGGTGCACTAGTTCGGCGAAGAAATGGTGATACAAGTGCAATATGGATGGTAAAAAAAATAGCAAGGTAACTAATGGTAAAAGTGAGCGTAAACGGTATTGCAATGCGTGGAAATAAGGCCTGGGGTTCATACTTTCGATAGTGCAAGTTCCCTCAACAATACTAACATAATTGGATCATAAAACTATCCCTCAACATGAAACAAAGAGTCACTCCAAAGTCAATAATAGCGGAGAACGAACGAAGAGATTATGGTAGGGTACGAAACCACCTCAAAGTTATTCTTTCCAATCAATCCGTTGGGCTATTCCTATAAGTGTCACAAACAGCCCTAGAGTTCATACTAGAATAACACCTTAACACACAAATCAACCAAAACCCTAATATCACCTAGATACTCCAATGTCACCTCAAGTATCCGTGGGTATGATTATACGATATGCATCACACAATCTCAGATTCATCTATTCAACCAACACATAGAACCTCAAAGAGTGCCCCAAAGTTCCTATCGGAGAATCACGACGAAAACGTGTGCCAACCCCTATGCATAGGTTCATGGGCGGAACCCGCAAGTTGGTCACCAAGACATACATCAAGTGAATCATGTGATATCCCATTGTCACCACAGATATCCACGGCAAGACATACATCAAGTGTTCTCAAATCTTTAAAGACTCAATCCGATAAGATTACTTCAAAGGGAAAACTCAATTCATTACAAGAGAGAAGAGGGGAAGGAGAAACATAAGATCCAACTATAATAGCAAAGCTCGCGATACATCAAGATCGTATCACCTCAAGAACACGAGAGAGAGAGAGAGAGATCAAACACATAGCTACTGGTACATACCCTCAGCCCCGAGGGAGAACTACTCCCTCCTCGTCATGGAGAGCACCGGGATGATGAAGATGGCCACCGGAGAGGGATTTCCCCCTCCGACAGGGTGCCGAAACGGGTCTAGATTGGTTTTCGGTGGCTACAGAGGCTTCTGGCGGCGGAACTCCCGATCTATTTTCTGTTATGGAAGTTTTACGATACGTAGGTATATATGGGTGTAGGGGGTACGTCGGAGGAGCTACGGGGGCCCCACGAGGCAGGGGGCGCGCCCTAGGGGGGCTCCCCCACCCTCGTGAGCACCTCCCGTATCTCCTGACGTGGAGTCCAAGTCTATCCGGTGGCTTTCGTTCCAAAATAACTTCTCCAGTTGATTTCGTTCCGTTTCGACTCCGTTTGATAGTCCTTTTCTTCAAAACACTGAAATAGGCATAAAATAGCAAATCTGGGCTGGGCCTCCGGTTAATAGGTTAGTCCCCAAAATAATATAAAAGTGGAAAATAAAGCCCAATATTGCCCAAATCAGTAGATAATATAGCATGGAGCAATCAAAAATTATAGATACGTTGGAGACGTATCAAGCATCCCCAAGCTTAATTCCTGCTCGTCCTCGAGTAGGTAAATGATAAAAAGATAATTTTTGATGTGGAATGCTAGTTGGCATAATTTCAATGTAATTCTTCTTACTTGTGATATGAATATTCAGATTCGAAAGATTCAAGACAAAAGTTCATATTGACATAAAAATAATAATACTTCAAGCATACTAACTAAGCAATCATGTCTTCTCAAAATAACATGGCCAAAGAAAGTTATCCCTACAAAATCATATAGTCTGGCTATGCTCTATCTTCACCACACAAGATATTTAAATCATGCACAACCCCGATGACAAGCCAAGCAATTATTTCATACTTTTGATGTTCTCAAACTTTTTCAATCTTCACGCAATACATGAGCGTGAGCCATGGACATAGCACTATAGGTGTAATAGAATGGTGGTTGTGGAGAGGGCAAAAAGGGAGAAGATAGTCTCACATCGACTAGGCGTATCAACGGGCTATGGAGATGCCCATCAATAGATATCAATGTGAGTGAGTAGGGATTGCCATGCAACGGATGCACCAGAGCTATAAGTATATGAAAGCTCAAGAAAAGAAACTAGTGGGTGTGCATCCAACTCGCTTGCTCACGAAGACCGAGGGCATTTTAAGGAAGCCCATCATTGGAATATACAAGCCAAGTTCTATAATGAAATATTCCCACTAGTATATGAAAGTGACAACATAGGAGACTCTCTAACATGAAGATCATGGTGCTACTTTGAAGCACAAGTGTGGTAAAAGGATAGTAGCATTGTCCCCCCCTTTTTTATTTGGCCTTTTTTTGGCCTCTATTTTTTTAGGGCCTTTCTCTTTTTTGGGACAATGCTCTATTGAATGATGATCATCACACTTCTATTTATTTATAACTCAATGATACAACTCGATACTAGAACAATGTATGACTCTATATGAATGCCTCCGGCAGTGTACCGGGATATGCAATGAATCAAGAGTGACAAGTATGAAAGAATCATGAACAGTGGCTTTGCCACAAATACTATGTCAACTACATGATCATGCTAAGCAATATGACAATGATGAATGTGTCATGATGAACTGAATGATGGAAAGTTGCATGGCAATATATCTTGGAATGGCTATGGAAATGCCATAATAGGTAGGTATGGTGGCTGTTTTGAGGAAGGTATATGGTGGGTGTATGGTACCGGCGAAAGTTGTGCGGTACTAGAGAGGCTAGCAATGGTGGAAGGGTGAGAGTGCGTATAATCCATGGACTCAACATTAGTCATAAAGAACTCACATACTTATTGCAAAAATCTATTAGTTATCGAAACAAAGTACTATGCGCATGCTCCTAGGGGGATATATTGGTAGGAAAAGACCATCGCTCGTCCCCGACCGCCACTCATAAGGAAGACAATGAATAAATAAATCATGCTCCGACTTCATCACATAAGGGTTCACCATACGTGCATGCTACGGGAATCACAAACTTTAACACAAGTATTTCTCAAATTCACAACTACTCAACTAGCATGACTCTAATATCACCATCTTCATATCTCAAAACAATTATCAAACATCAAACTTCTCTTAGTATTCAAAACACTCATAAGATAATTTTATTATTCTTGAATACCTAGCATATTAGGATTTTAGTAAATTACCATGCTATTAAGACTTTCAAAATAATATAAGTGAAACATGAGAGTTCATCTATTTATTCAAAATAAAACTACCACCATGCTCTAAAAGATATAAGTGAAGCACTAGAGCAAATGACAAACTACTCCGAAAGATATAAGTGAAGATCAATGAGTAGTCGAATAATTATGCAACTATGTGAAGACTCTCTAACATTTAATAATTTCAGATCTTGGTATTCTATTCAAACAGCAAGAAAAGCAAAATAAAATGACATTCTAAGAATGGCAAACATCATGTGAAGAAGCAAAAACTTAGGATAAACCGAAACTAACCGATAGTTGTTGAAGAAGAAAGGTGGGATGCCAACCGGGGCATCCCCAAGCTTAGATGCTTGAGACTTCTTGAAATATTATCTTGGGATGCCTTGGGCATCCCCAATCTTGAGCTTTTGTGTCTCCTTAATTCCTCTCATATCACGGTCTCCCTAAATCTCAAAAGCTTCATCCACACAAAACTCAACAAGGACTCGTGAGATAAGTTAGTATAAACCATTGCAAAAACCTTATCATACTCTACCGTAGCAAATCACTAAAATTATTATTAAACATTGCATACTAAATGCCTCTGCATATTTAATAGTCCTATCCTCAAATAGAATCATTAAAGAAGCAACCATATGCAAACAATGCAAACATAACAGCAATCTGCCTAAACAGGATAGTCTGTAAAGAATGCTGCAACATCCATACTTCCCTAGCTCCAACAATTATGAAATAAAATTCCCACTGTAGTAAATTTATAAGATCTTAATATTCAAAAGGTTTCAACATTTTATCACATTCTTACTTTTCTAGGGAATTATTGCAACAGCGGTAAACTTTCTGTTTTCAAACAGCAACATGTGGACTTCTAAAATAGGCATAGTAAAGGCTATCAATGCCACTTTTATTGAAATAAAAGATGCAAAACATTGTTCTAAATAACAGAAAGAAAATTAACAAAATAAATTGATGCTCCAAGCAAAACACATATCATGTGGCGAATAAAAATATAGCTCCATGTAAAGTTACCGATGAACGAAGACGAAAGAGGGGATGCCTTCCGGGGCATCCCCAAGCTTAGGCTCTTGGTTGTACTTGAATATTACCTTGGGGTGCCTTGGGCATCCCCAAGCTTAGGCTCTTGCCACTCCTTATTCCATAATCCATCGAATCTTTACCCAAAACTTGAAAACTTCACAACACAAAACTTAAAGTAGAAAACTCGTGAGCTCCGTTAGTATAAGAAAATAAATCACCACTTCAAGGTACTGTAATGAACTCATTCTTAATTTATATTGGTGTTAAACCTACTGTATTCCAACTTATATATGGTTCATACCCTCCGATACTACTCATAGATTCATCAAAATAAGCAAACAACACACGAAAGACAGAATCTGTCAAAAACAGAACAGTCTGTAGTAATCTGGATCAAACGTATACTTCTAGAACTCATAAAATTCTCAACTAAATTGATGGACCTGAGGAATTTATCTATTAATCATCTGCAAAAATAATTAACTAAAAATCACTCTCCAAATAAAAATGACAGCAGTTCTCGTGAGCGCTAAAGTTTCTGTTTTTTACAGCATGATCAACAAGACTTCACCCAAGTCTTCCCAAAGGTTCTACTTGGCACAAACACTAATTAAAAGCATAAAACCACATCTAAACAGAGGCTAGATGAATTATTAATTACTAAATAGGAACAAAAAGCAAGGAACTAAAATAAAATTGGGTTGCCTCCCAACAAACGCTATCGTTTAACACCCCTAGCTAGGCATGATAATGACAATGATGCTCACATAAAAGATAAGAATTGAAATATAGAGAGAACATCATGAAGAATATGACTAGCACATTTAAGCCTAACCCACTTCCTATGCATAGGTATTTTGTGAACAAACAACTTATGGGAGCAATAATCAACTAGCATAGGAAGGCAAAACAAGCATAACTTCAAAACTTTAAGCACATAGAGAGGAAACTTGATATTATTGCAATTCCTACGAGCATATATTCCTCCCTCATAATAATTTTCAGTAGCATCATGAATGAATTCAACAATATAACCAGCACTTAAAGCATTCTTTTCATGATCTACGAGCATAGAAAATTTACTACTCTCCACATAAGCAAAATTCTTCTCATGAATAATAGTGGGAGCAAACTCAACAAAATAACTATCATGTGATTGAAAATTAAAATGAAGATGACAAGTTTCATGGTTATCATTATTCTTTAAAGCATACATGTCATCACAATAATCATCATAGATAGGAGGCATGCTTTCATCATAATAAATTTGCTCATCAAAACTTGGGGGACAAAAAATATCATCTTCATCAAACATAGCTTCCCCAAGCTTGTGGCTTTGCATATCATTAACATCATGGATATTCAAGGAATTCATACTAACAACATTGCAATCATGCTCATCATTCAAATATTTAGTGCCAAACATTTTATAGATTTCTTCTTCTAGCACTTGAGCACAATTATCCTTTCCATCATACTCACGAAAGATATTAAAAAGGTGAAGCGTATGAGACAAACTCAATTGCATTTTTTATAGTTTTCTTTTATAAACTAAACTAGTGATAAAACAAGAAACTAAAAGACACGATTGCAAGATCTAAAGATATACCATCAAGCACTCACCTCCCTGGCAACGGCGCCAGAAAAGAGCTTGATGTCTACTACACAACCTTCTTCTTGTAGACGTTGTTGGGCCTCCAAGTGCAGAGGTTTGTAGGACAGTAGAAAATTTCCCTCAAGTGGATGACCTAAGGTTTATCAATCCGTAGGAGGCATAGGATGAAGTTGGTCTCTCTCAAGCGACCCTGCAACCAAATAACAAAGAGTCTCTTGTGTCCCCAACCCAATACAATGGTAAATTGTATAGGTGCACTAGTTCGGCGAAGAAACGGTGATACAAGTGCAATATGGATGGTAGATAAAGGTATTTGTAATCAGAAATTATAAAAAACAGCAAGGTAACTAATGGTAAAAGTGAGCGTAAACGGTATTGCAATGCGTGGAAATAAGGCCTAGGGTTCATACTTTCTCTAGTGTAAGTTCCCTCAACAATACTAACATAATTGGATCATAAAACTAGCCCTCAACATGCAACAAAGAGTCACTCCAAAGTCACTAATAGCGGAGAACGAACGAAGAGATTACGGTAGGGTACGAAACCACCTCAAAGTTATTCTTTCCAATCAATCCGTTGGGCTATTCCTATAAGTGTCACAAACAGCCCTAGAGTTCGTACTAGAATAACACCTTAAGACACAAATCAACCAAAACCCTAATGTCACCTAGATACTCCAATGTCACCTCAAGTATCCGTGGGTATGATTATACGATATGCATCACACAATCTCAGATTCATCTATTCAACCAACACGTAGAACCTCAAAGAGTGCCCCACAGTTCCTATCGGAGAATCACGACGAAAACGTGTAACAACCCCTATGCATAGGTTCATGGGCGGAACCCGCAAGTTGGTCACCAAAACATACATCAAGTGAATCACGTGATATCCCATTGTCACCACAGATATCCACGGCAAGACATACATCAAGTGTTCTCAAATCTTTAAAGACTCAATCTGATAAGATTACTTCAAAGGGGAAACTCAATTCATTACAAGAGAGAAGAGGGGGAGGAGAAACATAAGATCCAACTATAATAGCAAAGCTCGCGATACATCAAGATTGTATCACCTCAAGAACACGAGAGAGAGAGAGAGAGAGAGATCAAACACATAGCTACTGGTACATACCCTCAGCCCCGAGGGAGAACTACTCGCTCCTCGTCATGGAGAGCACCGGGATGATGAAGATGGCCACCGGAAAGGGATTGCTGAAGGAAATATGCCCTAGAGGCAATAATAAAGTTATTATTTATTTCCTTATTTCATGATAAATGTTTATTATTCATGCTAGAATTGTATTAACCGGAAACATAATACATGTGTGAATACATAGACAAACAGAGTGTCACTAGTATGCCTCTACTTGACTAGCTCGTTAATCAAAGATGGTTATGTTTCCTAACCATGGACAAAGAGTTGTTATTTGATTAACGGGATCACATCATTAGGTGAATGATCTGATTGACATGACCCATTCCATTAGCTTAGCACCCGATCGTTTAGTATGTTGCTATTGCTTTCTTCATGACTTATACATGTTCCTATGACTATGAGATTATGCAACTCCCGTTTGCCGGAGGAACACTTTGGTGCTACCAAACGTCACAACGTAACTGGGTGATTATAAAGGAGCATTACAGGTGTCTCCAAAGGTAGATGTTGGGTTGGCGTATTTCGAGATTAGGATTTGTCACTCCGATTGTCGGAGAGGTATCTCTGGGCCCTCTCGGTAATGCACATCACTTAAGCCTTGCAAGCATTGCAACTAATGAGTTAGTTGCGGGATGATGTATTACGGAACGAGTAAAGAGACTTGCCGGTAACGGGATTGAACTAGGTATTGGATACCGACGATCGAATCTCGGGCAAGTAACATACCGATGACAAAGGGAACAACGTATGTTGTTATGCGGTCTGACCGATAAAAATCTTCATAGAATATGTAGGAGCCAATATGGGCATCCAGGTCCCGCTATTGGTTATTGACCGGAGACGTGTCTCGGTCATGTCTACATTGTTCTCGAACCGTAGGGTCCGCACGCTTAAGGTTTCGATGACAGTTATATTATGAGTTTATTAGTTTTGATGTACCGAAGGAGTTCGGAGTCCCGGATGAGATCGGGGACATGACGAGGAGTCTCGAAATGGTCGAGACGTAAAGATTGATATATTGGATGACTATATTCGGACATCGGAAAGGTTCCGAGTGATTCGGGTATTTTTCGGAGTACCGGGTAGTTATGGGAGAAGCAATGGGCCTTGATGGGCTTTAGTGGGAAGAGGAGAAAGGGCCAAGGGGCTGCTGCGCCCCCCCTCCCCTCTAGTCCGAATTGGACTAGGGAAAAGGGGGCCGGCCACCTCTCCTTCTCCTCCACTTCCTTCTCCCTTCCTCCCCTCTTGGTGGACTCCTACTAGGACTTGGAGTCCTAGTAGGACTCCACATCCTGGCCGCACCAACCTTGGCCGGCCTCCTCCTTCTCCATCCTTTATATACTGAGGCAAGGGGCACCCCAAAGACACAATTGATCCCCGTGATTGTTCCATAGCCATGTGCGGTGCCCCTGCCACCATATTCCACCTCGATCATATTGTAGCGGTGCTTAGGCGAAGCCCTGCGTCGGTAGAACATCAAGATCGTCACCACGCCGTCGTGCTGACGGAACTCTTCCCCGACGCTTTGCTGGATCGGAGCCCGGGGATCGTCATCGAGCTGTACGTGTGCTAAGAACTCGGAGGTGCCGGAGTAACGGTGCTTGGATCGGTCGGATCGGGAAAACGTACGACTACTTCCTCTACGTTGTGTGATCGCTTCCGCAGTTGGTCTGCGTTGGTACGTAGACAACACTCTCCCCTCTCGTTGCTGTGCATCACCATGATCTTGCGTGTGCGTAGGAAATTTTTGAAATTACTACGTTCCCCAACAGTGGCATCCAAGCCTAGGTTTTATATGTTGATGTTATATGCACGAGTAGAACACAAGTGAGTTGTGGGCGATATAAGTCATACTGCCTACCAGCATGTCATACTTTGGTTCGGCGGTATTGTTGGACGAGACGACCCGGACCAACATTACGCGTACACTTACGCGAGACCGGTTCCCCCGACGTGCTTTGCACACAGGTGGCTTGCGGGCGACTGTCTCTCCAACTTTAGTTGAAGCAAGTGTGGCTACGCCCGGTCCTTGCGAAGGTTAAAACGGAGTCTATTTGACAAACTATCGTTGTGGTTTTGATGCGTAGGTGAGATTGGTTCTTGCTTAAGCCCGTAGCAGCCACGTAAAACTTGCAACAACAAAGTAGAGGACGTCTAACTTGTTTTTGCAGGGCATATTGTGATGTGATATGGTCAAGGCATGATGCTGAATTTTATTGTATGAGATGATCATGTTTTTTAACCGAGTTATCGGCAAATGGCAGGAGCCATATGGTTGTCGCTTTATTGTATGCAATGCAATCGCGATGTAATGCTTTACTTTATCACTAAATGGTAGTGATAGTCGTAGAAGCATAAGATTGGCGAGACGACAACGATACTACGATGGAGATCAAGGTGTCGCGCCGGTGACGACGGTGATCATGACGGTGCTTCGGAGATGGAGATCACAAGCACAAGATGATGATGGCCATATCATATCACTTATATTGATTGCATGCGATGTTTATCTTTTATGCATCTTATCTTGCTTTGATTGACGGTAGCATTATAAGATGATCTCTCACTAAATTATCAAGAAGTGTTCTCCCTGAGTATGCACCGTTGCCAAAGTTCGTCGTGCCCAGACACCACGTGATGATCGGGTGTGATAAGCTCTACGTCCATCTACAACGGGTGCAAGCCAGTTTTGCACACGCAGAATACTCAGGTTAAACTTGACGAGCCTAGCATATGCAGATATGGCCTCGGAACACAGAGACTGAAAGGTTGAGCATGAATCATATAGTAAATATGATCAACATAATGATGTTCACCATTGAAAACTAATCCATTTCACGTGATGATCGGTTATGGTTTAGTTGATTTGGATCACGTGATCACTTAGAGGATTAGAGGGATGTCTTTCTAAGTGGGAGTTCTTAAGTAATATGATTAAATTGAACTTAAATTTATCATGAACTTAGTCCTGGTAGTATTCTGCAAATCATGTTGAAGATCAATAGCTCGCGTTGTTGCTTCATTGTGGTTATTTTGATATGTTCCTAGAGAAAATTGTGTTGAAAGATGTTAGTAGCAAAGATGCGGATTGGATCCGTGATCTGAGGTTTATCCTCATTGCTGCACAGAAGAATTATGTCCTTGATGCACCGCTAGGTGACAGACCTATTGCAGGAGCAGATGCAGACGTTATGAACGTTTGGCTAGCTCAATATGATGACTACTTGATAGTTTAGTGCACCATGCTTAATGGCTTAGAATCGGGACTTCAAAGACGTTTTGAACGTCACGAAGCATATGAGATGTTCCAGGAGTTGAAGTTAATACTTCATGCAAATACCCGAGTTGAGAGATATGAAGTCTCCAACAAGTTCTATAGCTAAAAGATGGAGGAGAATCGCTCAACTAGTGAGAATGTGCTCAGATTGTCTGAGTACTACAATCGCTTGAATCAAGTGGGAGTTAATCTTCCAGATAAGATAGTGATTGACAGAATTCTCTAGTCACCATCACCAAGTTAGTAAAACTTCGTGATGAACTATGATATGCAAGGGATAACGGAAACGATTCCCAAGCTCTTCGTAATGCGGAAATTGACGAAGGTAGAAATCGAGAAAAACATCAAGTGTTGATGGTAGACAAGACCACTAGTTTCAATAAAAGGGCAGAGGGAAGAAGGGGAACTTCAAGAAGAACAGCAAGCAAGTTGCTGCTCAAGTGAAGAAGCCCAAGTCTGGTCCTAAGCCTGAGACTAAGTGTTTCTACTGCAAAGGGACTGGTCACTGGAAGCGGAACTACCCCAAGTGATTGGCAGATAAGAAGGATGGCAAAGTGAACATAAGAATGTTTGATATACATGTTATTGATGTGTACTTTACTAGTGTTTATAGCAGCCCCTCAGTATTTGATACTAGTTCAGTTGCTAAGATTAGTAACTCGAAACGGGAGTTGCAGAATAAACAGAGACTAGTTAAGGGTGAAGTGACGATGTGTGTTGGAAGTGGTTCCAAGATTGATATGATCATCATCGCACACTCCCTATAAATTCGGGATTAGTGTTGAACCTAAATAAGTGTTATTTGGTGTTTACGTTGAACATGAATATGATTTGATCATGTTTATTGTAATACGGCTATTCATTTAAGTAAGAGAATAAATTGTTGTTCTGTTTACATGAATAAAACCTTATATGGTTACACACCCAATGAAAATAGTTCGTTGGATCTCGATCGTAGTGATACACATAATCATAATATTGAAACCAAAAGATGCAAAGTTAATAATGATAGTGCAACTTATTTGTAGCACTGCCGTTTAGGTCATATTGGTGTAAAGCGCATGAAGAAACTCCATGCTGATGGGCTTTTGTAATCACTTGATTATGAATCACTTGATGCTTGCAAACCATGCCTTATGGGCAAGATGACTAAAACGCCGTTCTCCGGAACAATTAAGCAAGCAACAGATTTGTTGGAAATCATACATACTGATGTATGTGGTCCGATGAATATGAAGGCTTGCAGCAGGTATCATTATTTTCTGACCTTCACAGATGATTTGAGCAGATATGGGGATATCTACTTGAACAGTTCAAAGAATTTCAGAGTGAAGTGGAAAATCATCGTGACAAGAAAATAAAGTTTCTACGATCTGATCGCGGAGACAAATATTTGAGTTACGAGTTTGGTCTTCAATTAAAACAACGTGGAATAGTTTCACAAACTCAAGCCACATGAAACACCACAGCATAATGGTGTGTCCGAACGTCATAACCGTATTTTATTAGATATGGTGTGATCTATGATGTCTCTTAACGATCTACCACTATCATTTTGGGGTTATGCATTAGAGACAGCTGCATTCACGTTAAATAGGGCACCATCTAAATCCGTTGAGACGACACCGTGTGATGGTTTGGCAAGAAACCTAAGCTGTCGTTTTTTAAAGTTTGGGACTACGATGCTTATGTGAAAAAGTTTCAACATGATAAGCTTGAACCCAAATCGGAGAAGTAAATCTTCATAGGATATCCAAAGGAAACTATTGGATACACCTTCTATCACAAGATCCGAAGGCAAGACCTTTGTTGCTAAATTCGGAAACTTTCTAGAGAAGGAGTTTCTCTCGAAAGAAGTGAGTGGGAGGAAAGTAGAACTTGATGAGGTAACTATACCTGCTCCCTTATTGGAAAGTAGTTCATCACAGAAATCTGTTCCTGTGACTACTACGCCAATTAAGTGAGGAAGCTAATGATGATGATCATGTAACTTCAGATCTAGTTACTACCAAATCTCGTAGGTAAACCAGAGTGAGATCCGCACCAGAGTGGTACGGTAATCCTGTTCTGGAAGTCATGTTACTAGACCATGACGAACTTGCGAACTATGAGGAAGCGATGATGAGCCCAGATTTCGCGAAATGGTTTGAGGCCATGAAATCTGAGATATGATCCATGTATGAGAACAAAGTATGGTCTTTGGTTGACTTGCCCGATGATCGGCAAGCCATAGAAAATAAATGGATCTTCAAGAGGAAGATGGACGCTGATAGTAGTGTTACTATCTCCAAAGCTAGAATTGTCGCAAAAGGTTTTCGACAAGTTCAAGGTGTTGACTACGATGAGATTTTCTCACTCGTATCTATGCTTAAGTCTGTTCGAATCATGTTAGCAATTGCCGCATTTTATGAAATCTGGCAAATGGATAAACAAAACTGCATTCCTTAATGGATTTACTAAAGAAGAGTTGTATACGATGCAACTAGAAGGTTTTGTTGATCCTAAAGGTGTTAACTAAATATGCAAGCTCTAGCGATCCATCTATGGACTGGTGCAAGAATCTTGGAGTTGGAATATACGCTTTGATAAGTTGATCAAAGCATATAGTTTTATACAGACTTGCGGTGAAGCCTGTATTTACAAGAAAGTGAGTGCGAGCACTACAACATTTCTGATAAGTATATGTGAATGACATATTGTTGATCGGAAATAATGTAGAATTATTTTGCAAAGCATAAAGGAGTGTTTGAAAGGAGTTTTTCAAAGAAAGACCTCGGTGAAGCTGCTTACATATTGAGTATCAAGATCTATAGAGATAGATCAAGACACTTGATAAGTTTTTTCAATGAGTACATACCTTGACAAGATTTTGAAGTAGTTCAAAATGGAACAGTCAAAGAAAAGGTTTCTTGCCTGTGTTACAAGGTGTGAAGTTGAGTAAGACTCAAAGCCCGACCACGGCAGAAGATAGAAAGAGAATGAAAGTCATTCCCTATGCCTCAGTCATAGGTTCTATAAAGTATGCCATGCTGTATACCAGATCTATTGTATGCCCTACCACTGAGTTTGGCAAGGGAGTACGATAGTGATCTAGGAGTAGGTCACTGGACAGCGGTCAAAATTATCCTTAGTGGAATAAGGATATGTTTCTCGATTATGGAAGTGGAAAAAAAGGTTCGTCGTAAAGGGTTACGTCGATGCAAGTTTTGACACTAATCTAGATGACTCTAAGTCTCGGTCTAGATACATATTGAAAGTGGGAGCAATTATCTAGAGTAGCTCCATGCAGAGCATTGTTGACATAGAAATTTGCAAAATACATGCGGATCTGAATGTGGCAGACCCGTTGACTAAGATTCTCTCACAAGCAAAACATGATCACACCTTAGTACTCCTTGGGTGTTAATCACATAAGCGATGTGAACTAGATTACTGAATCTAGTAAACCCTTTGGGTGTTGATCACATGGCGATGTGAACTATGGGTGTTAATCACATGATGATGTGAACTATCGATGTTAATCACATGGTGATGTGATCTAGATTATTGACTCTAGTGCAAGTGGGAGAGTGAAGGAAATATGCCCTAGAGGCAATAACAAAGTTATTATTTATTTCCTTATTTCATGATAAATGTTTATTATTCATGCTAGAATTGTATTAACCGGAAACATAATACATGTGTGAATACATAGACAAACAGAGTGTCACTAGTATGCCTCTACTTGACTAGCTCATTAATCAAAGATGGTTATGTTTCCTAACCATGGACAAAGATTTGTTATTTGATTAACGGGATCACATCATTAGGTGAATGATCTGATTGACATGACACATTCCATTAGCTTAGCACCCGATCGTTTAGTATGTTGCTATTGCTTTCTTCATGACTTATACATGTTCCTATGACTATGAGATTATGCAACTCCCCTTTGCCGGAGGAACACTTTGGGTGCTACCAAACGTCACAACGTAACTGGGTGATTATAAAGGAGCATTACAGGTGTCTCCAAAGGTAGATGTTGGGTTGGCATATTTTGAGATTAGGATTTGTCACTCCGATTGTCGGAGAGGTATCTCTGGGCCCTCTCGGTAATGCACATCACTTAAGCCTTGCAAGCATTGCAACTAATGAGTTAGTTGCGGGATGATGTATTACGGAACGAGTAAAGAGACTTGCCGGTAACGAGATTGAACTATGTATTGGATACCGACGATCGAATCTCGGGCAAGTAACATACCGATGACAAAGGGAACAACGTATGTTGTTATGCGGTCTGACCGATAAAGATCTTCGTAGAATATGTAGGAGCCAATATGGGCATCTAGGTCCCGCTATTGGTTATTGACCGGAGACGTGTCTCGGTCATGTCTACATTGTTCTCGAACCGTAGGGTCCGCACGCTTAAGGTTTCTATGACAGTTATATTATGAGTTTATGAGTTTTGATGTACCGAAGGAGTTCGGAGTCCCGGATGAGATCGGGGACATGACGAGGAGTCTCGAAATGGTCGAGACGTAAAGATTGATATATTGGACGACTATATTCGGACATCGGAAAGGTTCCGAGTGATTCGGGTATTTTTCGGAGTACCGGGTAGTTACGGGAGAAGCAATGGGCCTTGATGGGCTTTAGTGGGAAGAGGAGAAAGGGCCAAGGGGCTGCTGCGCCCCCCCTCCCCTCTAGTCCGAATTGGACTAGGGAAAAGGGGCCCGGCCACCTCTCATTCTCCTCCACTTCCTTCTCCCTTCCTCCCCTCTTGGTGGACTCCTACTAGGACTTGGAGTCCTAGTAGGACTCCACATCCTGGCCGCACCAACCTTGGCCGGCCTCCTCCTTCTCCATCCTTTATATACTGAGGCAAGGGGCTCCCCAAAGACACAATTGATCCCCGTGATTGTTCCATAGCCGTGTGCGGTGCCCCCTGCCACCATATTCGACCTCGATCATATTGTAGCGGTGCTTAGGTGAAGCCCTGCGTCGGTAGAACATCAAGATCGTCACCATGCCGTCGTGCTGACGGAACTCTTCCCCGACACTTTGCTGGATCGGAGCCCGGGGATCGTCATCGAGCTGTACGTGTGCTAAGAACTCGGAGGTGCCGGAGTAACGGTTCTTGGATCGGTCGGATCGGGAAAACGTACGACTACTTCCTCTACATTGTGTGATCGCTTTCGTAGTCGGTCTGCGTTGGTACGTAGACAACACTCTCCCCTCTTGTTGCTGTGCATCACCATGATCTTGCGTGTGCGTAGGAATTTTTTTGAAATTACTACATTCCCCAATAATTGCCCCCTCCGGCAGGGTGCCGGAACGGGTCTAGATTGGTTTTCGGTGGCTACGGAGGCTTCTGGCGGCGGAACTCTCGATCTATTTTCTGTTCTAGAAGTTTTACGATACGTAGGTATATATGGGTGCAGGGGGTACGTCGGAGGAGCTACGGGGGCCCCACGAGGCAGGGGCGCGCCCTAGGGGGGGCGCCCCCACCCTCGTGAGCACCTCCCGTATCTCCTGACGTGGAGTCCAAGTCTATCCGGTGGCTTTCGTTCCAAAAATAACTTCTCCAGTTGATTTCGTTCCGTTTCGACTTCGTTTGATATTCCTTTTCTTCGAAACACTAAAATAGGCATAAAACAGCAAATCTGGGCTGGGCCTCCGGTTAATAGGTTAGTCCCAAAAATAATATAAAAGTGGAAAATAAAGCCCAATATTGCCCAAAACAGTAGATAATATAGCATGGAGCAATAAAAAATTATAAATACATTGGAGACGTATCAGCTGCGTTTTCCTCCTCGGACTTGTCGTAAGGCCTCTGCGGAAGAGGCGCGAGGCTGCTTGGACCATATTGAAATCGCTTGCCTCCGCTTGTACCTCTAGTACTACCTCAACTTGTACCGCTACACACCATAGCTGAGGTGGCTCTCTTCTGTGATTGCTGAGGCGGCGAAGACGGCTGATGTGGCTGATTTGGAGGAGGAGGAGTGGCCTGAAGCTGTGCCAGACTTGGAGGAGGAGTGGCCTGACGCTTTGCCAGACTTGGAGGAGGAGGAGTGGCCTGAAGCTGTGCTGGTCTTGGAGGAGGAGTGGTCTGACGCATTGGTGGACTTGGAGGAGCGGGAGTCTGCTGACTCGGTGGCGGACTTCGACGAGGAGTCGGATGACGCGGTGTCGGTGGCCTTTGAAAGATGATGCAATCCTTTCTCCATAGGATGATACGATGGTTGGCCTCTCCCAGTGTGTGCTCCTCGTCACCTCCAGGAATGTCAAGCTCTAGCCCCGAATATTGGGCCACCACCTCATCAACCAAGACACGAGCATAGCCCGCTGGAATCGGGTTGCAATGGAAGGTTGCCTCGAGGGGATTTGTAAAAGCAACGGCGTCTGCCACCTTCATGGATATGTTCTTCATTTTGAAGTGTAGCTCGCAGTTAGTGTTCTCCATGATGTCATCCACTGGGTAGCTATCCAGCAATGCGTCGCCCGAGGCGGAACCCACGCTGCTTCTCGGCATGGATGGGATGGTGCTATCCAATGCTGGATCATCCGCTAGCTGCTGCAGCTGCTGAGACCCCCTTTGCTGGCTAAGTGAGTCGATCTGCTCCTGCTGCCGCTGGAATTTGACTGCCAAGTTCGTGTGCGCTGATTCTAAGCCTTGAAGGCATTCATAGTCCAACTTCCTCTGCTCCTCCTCCATCTTCCTCTTCTTCTCCTCCGCAATCTTCTTTCTCGCACGGGTTCTGTAGTCGGCGTTCCAGTCCGAAAACCCCTCATACCACGGAATAGCGCCCTTGCCTCGTGTTCTTCCCGGGTGTTCAGGATTTCCCAGGGCATGCGTAAGCTCGTCGTTCTCTCTGTTGGGCTCGAACACCCCCGATCGAGCCTCTTCTATTGCAACAAGTAGCTTATCTTCGGCTCCGTCCAGACATGCTTTCTTCGAAACTTTGCCTGTCTTCGGGTCCAACTCCCCCCCATGCGCATCGAACCAAGTCCTGCACCTGGGGGGCCAGCTCAATGTTTCTGGAGTGACACCTGCATCCTCCATCTCTTTCTCAGACTTATCCCACTTAGGCATTCCCACCGCATAGCCACCTGGCCCCAACTTATGGAACTTATCCTTTTTTGCGGCATTGGCCTTGTTTATTCTTGACCGTTCCTTAGATAATTCCGAATCCTTGAATTTCACGAAATCGTCCCAATGAGCACTTTGCTTCTCTAGTGTTCCCTCGAATACTGGAGTCTTCCTTCCTCCCTTGACGTACTTGTCCCATACACGATTCTTGTGGTTGTTGAATGCAACCGCCATCTTCCTAAGAGCAACGTCCTTAACTTTCTCCACATCTACATCTGTGAAATGATCTGGTAGGGTGAAATGTTCCATGAGCGTTTCCCAAAGCAGAAGTTTTTGTCTGTCGTCGACAAAAGTAAGTCCTGGACGTGGCTTTGCTGGCTCTCTCCATTCTTGAAGGGAGATCGGGAGTTGGTCCTTCACAAGAACTCCGCACTGACGAATGAACTTGTCCGCAATCTTCTTAGGCGCTAATGGTTCGCCATTAGGTTTGATGGCCTCGATATTGTACTTTACGCCCTCCTTCAACTCTTTGTTCGGGCCTCGTACTGTCCTGCTGCCTGAAGATTTGCCCGATCCGGATGGCTGAAAGAAGAAAGATCGATTCGTTAATATATATCTTCAAGTCATTTAAAACATGTGATCATAACCAGATGCCTGCTTATATAAATATACCTCGCCGGTCTTTGTTGTTTCAAGATCAACATTTTCTTCGTCATGTTCATAGTTCATGACTTCATCAATTCGGTCGTCGCGATCGAATATCATATCACCCTCCCCGGTTGTCGGAGTAATGGGCCACGGGTAGGCCAACACGAGGCCCAGAACCTTTCAAGACATCGGGGCAGGCTGCGCCCCTCAAGACCCCAGGACGAAGAGCCGCCTTCGAGAAGTCGACGGCAAGATGGCCGACTTACCACACATGGACGAGTCCCAGGGACGACTTCAGGGAAAGCCGACTCCTGACTGGCGACTTCCAGAGAAGCCGGCTTTGGGGAGTCGGCCTACGACTCCAACAAACTCCATGACCTCATCAAGTGGGACGGGGCAGGGGAGTGGCTACAATGAAGCCCACTCCCGCCCCTTATCAAGGGCAGGCATGGACACAACGCGCCGTACCCCGGAAGATCTCCGTGCGGCGTGGCACTGTTGCCATGCCGGCCCTGACATCAGCACCACAGGACCAAATCCTGCACCGACGACGGCTTGCCTGTGCGGCCCAGAGGCAGCGGGTCCCACCAGTCAGTGAGACCCCAGGAGACGGCAAGAGGACCACCAATCGGACCCGTCGAGAGTCGGCCCCGGGGAGTCGGCCGAGCCCTCCCCCAGGGCCCACGCGCCATTAATCAAGATGTGATGGAGAGTGGCAATAGTGATCGCCCGCCAGGCGGCGGGCTGTTGCCATGACCTCATGATCAAGCCCACGTCATCAGAAGCACGGCTACAGTAATCAGCAGCCGGCAAGACCCGCCCGCAGCGGACGCGGCCTGTCGGCTCCATACCAGGCCAGTCGGCGGGGCCCACCAGTCAGCAAGGAAGACGGAGGCCAGAGGCGCTAACGGCTGGGCCCGCGTCCAGCCGGATTACCATTGTACCCCTGGGGGGTTAGGCCTATATAAACCCCCCAGGGCACCCATGCAAAGGGTTGGAACCCATTAGCTCTAGGTCAGATCATATAGGAGGGAGAGAGCTAGCCTTGCCCTCTCCTCCCTGCAGGAAACAGCTCAAGGAGCAACCGTGTAAACATTTTGCCATAGTGATCATGCGGAGACCCCGCAGAGTAGCAGTAGGGGTATTATCTCCCCGGAGAGCCCTGAAGCTGGGTAAGATTCGCCGGCGTGCATGTATTCGCCTCATCTCGTTTCCAGGCACCGGCGACGTTCTACTCGCCCCCACCATGATAAGCCATCCTTTGGCATATGTCGCACCTAACCCCCGACATTTGGCGCCCACCGTGGGGCCTGGTGCACCGCCGTCCGGAGACCTGTTCTGGACGGGAACCCATTTCCTCCCTGGCAAGCGCAGCCAGCCAAGCACGCCAGACGGGGTTTGCGCCGACGCGCTGCGCGGCGTTGAGATCGCCTGCGCAGCCAGCTGCCTGGCCGAACTTGTCGGCGAGGTTCGCCTCTCCGATGAACCTGCATCCAACGCAGGCACGGGCGGCCCCGAGAGCCTCCTCGTGGGCCTCCTCGATCAACTCCACATTTCCGGCGAGCCTGCCATAGACTTGGAGTCTGTAGGCTCCACCGACCCGATGCTGGTCGACTCCGACACCGCGTCGCTCGACGCGTTCCCCACTAATGTGGTGGTCTACGACGAACCTCTCCCTCGCGCGGAGAGCGACGGAAGCACCGTCACCGAGGTGCTCATCATCAGTCATGACGAGCTCCCCGGCGGGAGAGCGCATGACTCACTCGGCGCGGCGCTACAAGACCTAACTGTGCCCATTCCGGAAGACGCTGATGCAGAGACGTTGGAGGCACGCCACCTTCAGCTTGTTGAAGGCGCGAAGAAGCTGGCCAGCATGAGACGCTTTTTAGAAGCCTACCAGCGGGAGATGGATCGCGCCGTCTGATGAAGCTATGTACCTAGGGTAGGGACACGGACCTGTCCTAAGAGCCCTACCCAAGGACATCCTTAGAAGAAGTCATCTTTCAATCGACTTGAACGTACCCACTCGACGGGTTCAAGACACTCGACCAAGAATCTACCACTCGACCACATGGTTAACCACTCGACTTCCAGGAGATCTAAAGTCACTCCGCTGGCAAACGGTCGGTCATTAAATAGTCTTTATGGTCATCATGACACTTTATTAGGGGCGTTATCAGTAACGCCCAACCTTAATGTACCTTAAACCCTGCATTACTGAGGGCAGGAGAGGGCTGGCGAACTCTATATAAGCCACCCCCCTCCTCAGTAGCAAGGGTTCGCACCCCTGTTATTCACACACCTATAATCCAATCGACCGCCTCCGGGCACCGAGACGTAGGGCTGTTACTCCCTCCGCGAAGGGCCTGAACTCGTACATCCTGGTGTGTTTACAACTTCTCCATAGCTGGGATCTAGCCTCTCCATACACACCCCCCTACATCACTGTCAGAGTTAGAACCATGACAGTTGGCGCCCACCGTCGGGCAGGAATCTTAGCGCCTAGTTGGAGAAGTTGCAATTTTTTCCGATCACTTTGATCATGGTTTCGTGCGGAGTTTTGGTGGAGGGCCGCAAGATCCGTCTCGGCGCGCTCACGTTCATCGCCGATGACTCCGCTTGGCTTCAGGATGCTCCAATCGACGTCGACGCGCTCCCCGTCCGCGGTGTGACGCACTTCCGCGCATGCGTTCGTGGCGTCCTCCTGCGGCAGCCGTCGACCCAGTATCAGTCGGCCCCCGTGTCGTCTCCCTGCCCAGTCTCCCACCAGCGCAAGCGCTCCGGTCGGTCGAGACTTCAGCGGTGGGTGAGGCATGCCGTGGCTCGCCAGTCGGCAAACCCACAAGTCGCGGCAATCGAGCCCGACGAATCCCTCTGCGGCCTGTTCGACCTGTCGACTGGCTCCGCGGAGACCGCATCTGAGTGCGACAGCAGCGACCCAGCGGCTAAGGTTCTGGCAGTCGATGGAACACACAGTCCTCCCGGTTTCCCTCGCGCTGATGGAGGCGCGGGTGGGGGCGACCCATCGCATCCCCACGATGAGTATCTCCCCGAACCTCTCACGTCATTGCAGCGAGAGGAGCTTCACCGCCGGAACATGGACGCACTCCACACTCCTATTGTCGGAGAAACCCCCGAGGCCCGGGCCTTGGAGGACGCGCGCTTGGCTAACTTGGCCGAGCGCACTCGACTGGAGAATCTCCAGCGAATACTCGATGAGCAAGCACGTCAGCGAGCTCCCCAGTCCGGTCGACGTCAGCTCTTCCCGCCGACGCGGGTATATCGAACCCCAGTTCAGAATTTGGCCGCCGCGGCCCATATAGCAGAATCGATTCAGCCCTCCCAGTCAGAGGCTGGCAGGGGCTTGTTGCAGATCAGAGCGCTGCTCCGGGTGGCGGGAAACCAGAATTCCGCTGTTTCTTAGTCGCGAAATAGGATCCACAATCGATCCGTTGCAACAGATACAGTCCAGTCGGCTCACAGCCCGAGATCACCCCCGAGGCGTGAGGGACGTGGAGACCGGCACGATCAGTACAGAAGAAATGAGCAGTATGATCACCGATTCGATCGTGATGATCGACGTCGAGTGCCAACCCCTCCCCCGAGGAGTGGGTCGTATGCGCCTCAACAACGAGATGACAGACGCCCTCATAGTGTTGGGCAGAGGATTCCAGTCGACCCCAGGGACCCAAGCTTTGACGCGAGATCCATCCTCGTTCAAGGTTTGGTTGACAGGAACAGAGCTCATCGAGAAGGCCACGATAGAGATGCGCCTGCCAGCAACAGAGTACATGCTTCGGGGCTAGAGTGTTTTAGTCGAGCCATCAGAGCCGCAGTGATTCCTCCCAACTTCAGGTTGGCGACGGGAGTCAGCAAGTTCACCGGTGAGTCTAAACCTGACACTTGGCTTGAAGATTACAGAGTGGCTGTACAGATTGGCGGTGGCAATGATGAGGTGGCTATGAAGCACTTGCCTCTCATGTTAGAGGGCTCAGCTAGAGCATGGCTAAATCAGTTGGCACCCAACAGCATCTACACTTGGGAGGATCTCTCCCGAGTGTTTGTCACAACCTTTGAGGGAACATGCAAGCGACCTGCAGGCCTTACAGAATTGCGGTCTTGCGTGCAGAAACCGAATGAAACTCTAAGGGATTACATCCAGAGGTGGATCACATTGCATCACACAGTTGAGAATGTACCAGATCATCAAGCAGTTTGTGCCTTTAAAGAAGGCGTTAAGTATAGAGAATTGAATCTGAAGTTCGGTCGAACTGGAGAGATGTCTCTGAATCGGATGATGGAGATTGCCACCAAATACGCTAATGGTGAAGACGAAGATCGACTCCGGAGTGGCAAGCACAAGGCAGTCTCCCAAGAAACCGGAGGAAACTCCAGTCGGAAACAGAAGCGGAAGGCCGAGCCAGCCGCCCCTGGGGAGGCCCTGGCCGTAACCCAGGGAAAGTTCAAGGGAAAACCCAAGGGGCCCTGGAAGCCCAAGAAAGTCAAGGATCAAGATGGAAATGATGTTTTGGATCTGCCATGTCACATCCACACCAAGAAAGATGAAGAGGGTAATTTTATTTACCCAAAGCATACCACTCGACAGTGCCGGCTCCTGATCCAGCAGTTTCAGGGCAAGCAGTCCAAAGATAAGGAAAAAGAGTCGGACAGAGTTGAGGACAAGGAAGAGAGTGAAGATGGATACCCCCAAGTCAATTCCACCCTGATGATTTTTGCTGATGTCGAAAGCAAAAGTCGACTGAAAGTCATTAACCGTGAGGTGAATATGGTTGCTCCGGCAACACCCAGTTATCTAAAGTGGTCTCAGACTGCCATCACATTCGACCAGTCTGATCACCCTACGCACATTGCCACCCCTGGGAGGCAAGCTTTGGTGGTCGACCCAGTTGTCGAAGGCACTCGACTGACCAAAGTCCTGATGAATGGTGGCAGCGGCCTGAACATACTATACGCAGAACATTGAAAGGGATGGGCATTCCGATGTCCAGGCTCAGTACCAGTAACATGAGCTTCCATGGAGTCATTCCAGGAAAGAAAGCCGAATCACTCGGCCAGATTGCTCTTGATGTGGTTTTCGGTGATTCGAAGAATTACCGCAAGGAAAAGTTGACATTCAAGGTTGTGGACTTCCAAAGTGCTTATCATGCCATTTTGGGCAGGCCAGCTTACGCACGCTTCATGGCTCGACCATGTTATGTGTATCTCAAATTGAAGATGCCTAGTCCCAAAGGTGTGATCACTGTTACAGGCAATCGGAAGAAGGCAGAAGAATGTTTTCAGAAAGGCTCAAAGATTGCTGACGCTTAGATGGCAGTTGTTGAGCTGCAAGAGTATCAGAAGACTGCAGATCCGAGTGAGTTGCTACGAGCTAAGAAGCCCGCTTCAGAATCAGCTTTTCAGTCGTCCGGTGAAACGAAGGCAGTTCATATTCACCCGACCGACCCCAATGCTGCCCCGACTCACATCTCAACGACGCTCGACTCCAAATAGGAAGAAGCGCTCGTCCAGCTCCTCCGTGAGAACTGGGACATCTTCGCATGGAAACCCTCCGACATGCTTGGAGTTCCCAGAGAGCTGGCTGAGCACCGTCTACGAGTCGACCCAAAATTCAAGCCTGTGAAAGAACATCTTCGATGGTCCGCCGTCCAGAAGAAGAAAGCTATTGGCGAGGAGGTGGCTCGGCTCTTAGCAGCGGAGTTCATCCGAGAGATTTACCATTCCGAGTGGCTCGCCAATGTCGTCATGGTCCCCAAGAAGGACAAGTCACTTCGCATGTGCATTGATTTTAAACATATCAATCTGGCCTGCCCGAAAGATCATTTTCCTCTCCCTCGCATCGACCAAATAGTCGACTCAACCGCGGGGTGCGAGAGATTGTCTTTTCTAGACGCCTATTCCGGGTACCATCAGATCTGTCTGTATGGACCCGACAAGGTCAAAACAGCTTTCATCACTCCATTCGGATGCTGTTTTTACGTCACCATGCCGTTTGGCCTCAAGAATGCCGGAGCCACGTTCATGAGGATGATTAAGAAGTGTTTACTCACTCAAATCAGTCGGAATGTGGAGGCATACATGGATGATATTGTGGTCAAGTCACGGAAAGGTTCCAACCTGCGGACTGACCTTGCTGAAACCTTTGCCAACCTAAGGAGGTATGATATCAAACTCAATCCATCAAAGTGCACATTCGGAGTTCCAGGTGGAAAGTTACTCGGTTTTCTCGTTTCCGAATGGGGGATCGACGCCAATCCTGAAAAAGTTGGTACCATACTCCGGACGAAGCGTCCTGTGCGTGTGCACGATGTCCAAAAGATCACAGGCTGCTTGGCCGCTCTAAGTCGATTCATTTCTCGTCTCGGTGAAAAGGCGTTGCCTCTTTACCGACTGATGAAGAAGTCTGACAAGTTCGAGTGGACTCCAGAAGCTGATGCAGCATTTGCAGAGCTCAAAGCTCTGCTCTCCACCCAGCCGGTGCTTGCTGCCCCAATCAGCAAAGAGCCTCTGCTGCTTTACATTGCAGCCACATGACAAGTTGTCAGTACAGTACTTACGGTCGAGCGGGAAGAAGAAGGAAAGGCCTTCAGAGTTCAGCGCCCAGTTTATTATGTGTCTGAACTTTTGACCCCTTCAAAACAAAGATATCCTCATTACCAGAAGCTTGTATATGGGATTTATATGACCACGAAGAAGGTTGCACATTACTTCTCTAACCACTCCATTACAGTCGTCAGTGACGCCCCACTGTCAGAGATTCTGCACAACAGAGATGCAACTAGTCGAGTGGCTAAGTGGGCGATTGAACTCCTTCCCTTAGATATCAAGTTTGAAGCAAAGAAGGCTATCAAGTCCCAAGCAATCGCAGATTTCGTCGCCGAGTGGATTGAACAGCAACTTCTGACTCAAGTTCACTCGGAGCACTGGACCATGTTCTTCGATGGATCTAAGATGTTGAACGGTTCCGGTGCTGGGGTAGTATTAGTCTCCCCCCGAGGAGATAAGCTCAGATATGTTCTCCAGATTCACTTCGATTCCTCCAATAATGAAGCAGAATATGAAGCACTTCTGTATGGGTTGCGCATGGCCATTTCACTCGGCGTCCGTCGCCTCATGGTCTATGGCGACTCAGATTTGGTGGTTAATCAAGTGATGAAGGAGTGGGACGTCAGAAGTCCGGCAATGACTGGTTATTGCAATGCAGTGAGAAAGTTAGAAAAGAAATTCGAGGGGTTAGAGCTTCATCACATCCCCCGACTAAAAAATCAGGCGGCTGATGATTTGGCAAAGATAGGCTCCAAGAGAGAAGCCATTCCCGGCAACGTGTTCCTGGAGCACATCCACTCGCCGTCAGTCCAAGAAGATCATTTTACAGAAGAAGCCCCACAGCCGAAAAGTGCCACAGATCCGACTGAAGTCGAAGTCCCTGCTGTGGTCGACCTAATCATGGAAGTCTTGGCAATCACTCCCGACTGGATGATACCGTACATCGCGTATATCCTAAGGAAAGGACTCCCAGAGGACGAGGAAGAGGCTCGATAGATCGTCCGCTGATCCAAGGCCTTCACAGTCATAAAGGGACAGTTGTATAGAGAAAGCACGACTGGAATCGGTCAGAAGTGCATAACACCAGAAGAAGGTCAGATAATCCTTGATGATATCCACTCGGGGACCTGTGGTCACCATGCGTCTTCTCGGACCATTGTGGCTAAAGCATACCGAGAGGGATTTTACTGGACAAAGGCAAACGAAATGGAAAAAGAGATAGTCGACAAGTGCGGAGGGTGCCAGTTCTACTCCAACATGTCACACAAGCCCGCGTCAGCCCTGAAGAGCATTCCACTCGTCTGGCCCTTTGCTGTTTGGGGACTGGACATGGTTGGTCCACTGAGAACAGGCAGGAGCGGTTTCACACATGTGCTTGTGGCAGTCGACAAGTTTACCAAATGGATTGAAGCTAAGCCTATCAAGAATCTTGATGCTTGCACCGCTATCAGTTTCGTCAGGGGGTTAACATTCAGATATGGAGTCCCGCATAGCATCATCACTGACAATGGGTCAAACTTTGATTCGGACAAGTTTAGAGCTTTTTGTGCCTCTCAAGGCACGCGAGTCGACTACGCATCGGTCGCCCATCCCCAGTCGAACGGACAAGCTAAAAGGGCAAACGGTCTGATTCTCAAAGGACTAAAGCCCCGGCTGATGCGTGATCTCAAGCACGCAGCGGGCGCATGGGTCAACGAGCTTCCATCAGTTCTGTGGGGATTGAGGACCACCCCAGATCGGTCGACTGGAAGAACTCCATTCTTTCTGGTTTATGGAGCCGAAGCAGTTTTGCCGAGTGATCTTCTTCACAACGCGCCCCGAGTCGAACTCTATACTGAAGATGAAGCAGAACAAGCCCGGCAAGACGCAGTCGACCTCCTAGAAGAAGAGAGGGAAATGGCCATGATCAGATCGACCATTTATTAGCAAGACTTGCATCGATTCCACGCCAGAAATGTGAAGAGTCAAGCCTTCCAAGAAGGAGATTTGGTCCTCCGAGTGGATCAACAGAAACCACACAAGCTTTCTCTGACTTGGGAAGGCCCCTTCATCATCACCAGAGTCCTCCACAATGGGGCGTATCACCTTTACAATGTTGATCGCCAGATCGACGAGCCGCGAGCTTGGAATGCGGAACTGCTCCACCCCTTTTACACTTGAGTTCTCCCTCGGACGAGATGTAATAAGAAAAACTTCTGCAGTTCATTTTTATCAAAGACAAGAGTGTTCCAATAATTGCTGTCACTTTTGTTTGTATACGAAATCCCCCAGTGGGTGACTTAGCTGCGAATCCGTTTCGCCTAAGTTTGAAAAATCCTACCGAGTGAGAGCAAACCTCCCACTCGGGGGCTTAGCTGCAGTCCAGTACTCGCCTAAGTTCTCCCACTTAGAGACTTAGCTGCAGTCAGGCACTCGCCTAAGTTTGAAAAATCCTACCGAGTGGAGAGCAATCCTCCCACTCGGGGGCTTAGCTGCAGTCCAGTACTCGCCTAAGTTCTCCCACTTAGAGACTTAGCTGCAGTCAGGCACTCGCCTAAGTTTGAAAAATCCTACCGAGTGGAGAGCAATCCTCCCACTCAGGGGCTTAGCTGCAGTCCAGTACTCGCCTAAGTTCTCCCACTTAGAGACTTAGCTGCAGTCAGACACTCGCCTAAGTTTGAAAAATCCTACCGAGTGGAGAGCAAACCTCCCACTCAGGGGCTTAGCTGCAGTCTAGTACTCGCCTAAGTTCTCCCACTTAGAGACTTAGCTGCAGACAGGCACTCGCCTAAGTTTGAAAAATCCTACCGAGTGGAGAGAAATCCTCCCACTCGGGGGCTTAGCTGTAGTCCAGTACTCGCCTAAGTTCTCCCACTTAGAGACTTAGCTGCAGTCAGGCACTCGCCTAAGTTTGAAAAATCCTATCGAGTGGAGAGCAAACCTCCCACTCGGGGGCTTAGCTGCAGTCCGGTACTCGCTTAAGTTTGAAAAATCCTACCGAGTGGAGAGCCAGACTCCCACTCGGAGGCTTAGCTGCAGCCCAGTGCTCGCCTAAGTGTTTAAAAATCCTGCCGAGTGGAGAGCAAACCTCCCACTCGGGGCTTAGCTGCAGCCCAGTGCTCGCCTAAGTGTTTAAAAATCCTACCGAGTGGAGAGCAAACCTCCCACTCGGAGGCTTAGCTGCAGCCCAGTGCTCGCCTAAGTACAGAACACAACCCAATCCACAAGGACGACGAGGCGCAAGTCGACTGCTACCTTCTCCTTCGGAGTTACGCCACAACTACAAGGTTATTCCGAGTGAAGATCAAGTTCCACTCGACGGATCAAACCATGAAGATATTCAACGAGAAATCAAGTTCAGATAAGGCCTAAAGGTCCCAGACCTCAGATCAAAGTACTCGAGCCCTCGGCTCGACAGAGTTTAACGGTTACAAATCCACTCGGCATTCCGAGGCAAATTTAAAGTGAAGCATAAAAGTTTTTCATTCCTCAGGTGGAGCACTGGAAGGGGTGACGAACTCGTCCAAGTCGATCCCGTCTGCAATACGAGTGGCAGAAGCGATGAAAGTCTCCATGAAGTCTTGAAAGCTGTGCTTCCTGGTATTGGCAACTTGGATGGAGGCTAGATTTTCTTCTCGCGCCTCCTTGCAATGGACGCAGACCAGAGACAGAGCGACATCAGCACCACATCTAGCAGAAGATTTCTTCCATTCCGCCACTCGACCCGGGACTTCATTTAGTCAAACCATCAGAGACTCGAGGTCGTTCTGAAGCATCGTCCCAGGCCAGAGTGATGTGTCGATCCGCGACATTGCAACCTTCAGTCGAGCAAGATAGTCAACAACACTGGTAACACAAGACTCCAGTCGGAGCACGTTCATAGCAGCCTCGTCCTTCACGAGAGAATTGGCGGGGTCCAAGCCTGGCTCCACTCGACTGGTTTCCTCTTTGAAGCTCTGGCAGAATTCTGCAAACACGATTCAAGAATAAGACAGTGGCCCTACACAGGCTTGGTAACTGCAAGACAGTTGGGTCGGAGTAATTACCTTCGAGCATGACGAACAACTTCTTGGCGAGTCCACTGAGATAAGCCTCCAGATCGTTCCTCTTCCCCGCCAGCTCACCCGCCTTGTCGTGCAGAGCCACGTTGTCGTTCTTCAGTCGGTTGACCTCTTGATTGGCTACCTCGAGAGCAGCTTTCAGTCTGGAGTTCTCCTGCTCAAGAGTTCCGACCGAAGCCAATTTTTCTTCAGCAAGCTTCGTTTTGTTCAAGGCCTCCTTCTGTGCTTCTACAAGAGCTTGATCCTTCTTCTTCAGAGCTTTTTCCAGTTTATCTACGGCACGTCGAGTGAAATCAACATCAAGAATGGACAAGAAAGGAAAGTCACTCGTCAAGAATGGAGAACCTCACCAGCCATACCTTTTGCTTCTTCTTGAGCCTTCTTCAAATTCTCTTGAGCAAGCTTCAAGTTAAGGTCAAGCTGGATCTGCTTATTCTCCAACTCAGTATAGTGAGCTACAAGTTCGCAGGATTTCTGCAAAAAAAAAAATCAGTCGATAGACGTCCAAGATAATTTGCTTCCGAGTAACTAAGAGACAATGATGGCGTTTCTAAGACTACAGCCGAATCAAAAACATTTGACAGTAGTCTCGGGGACTACACCCAGTGGGTGCACTCAGTGTGCCCCCACTGTAAAAAAAAGTTGACTGCCCGCGGTCGACCGGATATAGTTCCACTCGACATGGCCTGAGCAGACCGAGTGAAGAAATACAGCTACAACAACACAATATAAAGACTACAGTCAACTGCCCGCAGTCCACCGTAGTCTCGGGGACTACACCCAGTGGGTGCACTTAGCGTGCCCCCACTCGTCCAAGAATTGGCAGACACACCCAGTGGGTGTACAGATATAAAGATCTTCGGAAAAGAGATTCTTCAAACAACATATCGTAACAGACCAAGTGTTGAGTCGACTGACCTGGACGTTACTCTGAAGAGCCGAACTCGCGTCATAAGCTGCTTGACTGGCCTCCCGAGCCACTTTCACTTGTTCCATCATGATCCCCGCCTGGTGTATAGCCTCTCTTGCGGCAGCCGCTTGTTCCTCAGGGACGTGGTGTGTGGCGAAGAGCGAAGGCGGATCCGCAGTCGACTTCGAGGGCCGCACACTCGTCAGAGGAACAACGAAAGTCACAGAAGCCCGAGTGGTCTCACCACCATCCTGAGCTACGACCTCAGACGCCAGAGCAGATTGGGGGGTCTTGCCAGCCAACGCCCTCCTGCTCCTTCTCATTCTCAGCGGCTCGTTGTCGTCGTCATCCGAGAGGATGATAACATGAGGAGGAGCTACAAGAAAAAATTCAATCGACCAGAGTTGCAATAAATGTCTAGTCGACTCAAGTCAGAACATCAGTAATCGTACCAGGGTTGGAGGTAACAGCATCCTCCATCTCTTGATCGTCGTCCTTGGCGGAGAGCTCAGAAGTAGCAGCACTGCAAATCTCGAAAGTCAGTCAGTTGGCTCAATGAATCGACCAAGGATCTATCCACGGTCGAAAAAGGAAAACAAGTTTTATTATTACCCAGAAATGGTGGGGACGGTCATCTTCATCTTGGGCAGAGCCTTGGGCGGCTTGGACGGCGTTGCGCGTGGGTGCTTGGGAGCCTTTTCGGTCGGTGTAGGAGAAGAGGTCCGAGGGCGTTTCGACGACTGCCCAACAGGAGCAGTCGCCTTACCACGTTCCCGCGCTGGATCGTCTGTAAGCTTGGATCGCCCCTCCGGACGGGGGGGTTCAACCTCCTCCTCCTCCTCTTCGCTGGAGTCGATGACGTCGTCTCCCTCTCCTTCGCCATCGGACTCCCACTCGACTTGTTCATCTCCACTCTCACCTCCGCTCGCCTCCCCTTCCTCAGTTGGCTCCTGTGCCCCGTTGGGCGTCGAGTACATCTCAGTAGTTGCCTGGAAAACAACAGACAAGACAAAAGTCAATCGACCAATTCAAAGAAGACCAATGAAGGAAACAAGATCTCAGTCGGGAGCATAAAGTCAGACCTGGTCCACTTCGTATGTGTTGTCGAGTGGAACAACCCTCCTGGCTCCTCGGGGGTTGTCTTTGTTCCCTGTGATGCTCGACAGCCACCCCTCCAACATCTCATCAGTGACCTCCTCCGGGTGGACCCGAGTGGTGTCGTCGAGACCCGAGTACAGCCACATCGGGTGGTCACAAGCCTGGAGCGGTTGGATGCGCCTCTGAAGGAAGACCTCCAGCAAGTCCATGCCAGTCACACCCTCGCGGACAAGCTGAACCACTCGACCAACCAGCACTTTGACTTGGGCCTTTTCTTCCGGCGTCACTTTCAGAGAAGCAGGTTTTTGAGCTCGGTCAAGAGAGAAAGGGAGAAGCCTAGTCGACTGTCCTGGGGTCCCCTGGTCTTGACAGTAAAACCAGGTCGCCTTCCAACCACGGACCGACTCTGGGAAAGTGATAGATGGGAAACAACTTTCCCCCCTCATCTGGATCGCCAGGCCCCCGCACAGCTGGATCACCTGCGTCCTTTCATCACTCGACTTGGCCTTCTTGACCGATTGAGAATGGCAAGTGACGATTTGCTTAAAGAGTCCCCAATGGGGGCGACAACCCAAGAAACCCTCACACAAGGAAATGAAAGCAGCGAGATACACGATAGAATTGGGAGTGAAGTGGTGGAGCCGCGCTCCGAAGAAATTCAGAAAGCTCCGGACAAAAGGATGAGGAGGTAGAGAAAACCCGCGATCGATATGGGTGGCGAGGAGGACACACTCACCGTCACGAGGCTGGGGCTCGATTTCTCTCCCCGGGAGACGCGCAGCTTCGTGAGGAATGACTCCTCCCTCAACCATATCATCAAGATCTTCCTGCCGAATCACCGTCGGCATCCAGTCGCCCTAGATCCAGCCGCTGGGCAGAGCAGTCCTTGAGGAAGATCCGCCCCGAGCGGACTTCTTCCCTTTCCCCTGCGCCATCGCCTTCTTCGCATGCTCCAGAGCGGACGTCTTCTCCTTCACCATCGTCGCCGACAAATCTCGAACGGGCCTGCGGTGCTAGGGTGAGAGCGGAGGTGGTGGAGGACCTTGCGAAGGGAGAAAGAAAGGAGAGAGCGCACTGTTTGGAAACCCCGGGCCGGCGGCTTATAAGAGGCCGCTTCCGAGTGGCTGACCGGTAGGCCCAGGCTATCCCGTCAAATCCCGCAGCAGACGCGCGCGCAGTACATGGCGAAAAAGGTGGCACGGAAATCGAGGAGCTTCCGCCTTATCACTCCGATTACTGCGGCCGCTCCCGTCCAGCGCGCTTCCCAAAATTCAAACCCCGCGAAATCCGCGGGTTGCAGAACAATTCGTCAGGCAGAAGATCCCTTTCGCACCATCATTCGGAGCTTCGCAAGCAAGGTAATTCACTCGACGAAAGGCCTGGAATGGATCAAGGCGACTGAAAGGAGTTGGCAACGTCATCCGTGACAATTGATCCAAAACGAGGCACTCATGTAGCCCAAAGAACCAGTCGGAAAGATCCCCAACTCTTTCCCCACTCTAACCTCGATCCATTCGGGGGCTAATGATGAAGCTATGTACCTAGGTTAGGGACACGGACCTGTCCTAAGAGCCCTACCCAAGGACATCCTTAGAAGAAGTCATCTTTCAATCGACTTGAACGTACCCACTCGACGGGTTCAAGACACTCGACCAAGAATCTACCACTCGACCACATGGTTAACCACTCGACTGCCAGGAGATCTAAAGTCACTCCGCTGGCAAACGGTTGGTCATTAAATAGTCTTTATGGTCATCATGACACTTTATTAGGGGCGTTATCAGTAACGCCCAACCTTAATGTACCTTAAACCCTGCATTACTGAGGGCAGGAGAGGGCTGGCGAACTCTATATAAGCCACCCCCCTCCTCAGTAGCAAGGGTTTGCACCCCTGTTATTCACACACCTATAATCCAATCGACCGCCTCCGGGCACCGAGACGTAGGGTTGTTACTTCCTCCGTGAAGGGCCTGAACTCGTACATCCTGGTGTGTTTACAACTTCTCCATAGCTGAGATCTAGCCTCTCCATACACACCCCCCTACATCACTGTCAGAGTTAGAACCACGACAACGTCGGCGGCTCGCCGGCCCCGGCGGGCCCAGCCGCCTCGGCACGGTCCAGCAGCGCGGCGTAGCCATCGCCAACCTGTTTGGGGCAAGCCGCCCTGTGTACGCTACACCAGCGGAGAACATCCGAGCCGCCCAGGCAGCGGAGGACGAGCTGGACAATTTCGAGGGCGAAGAACACCGCCTGATGATGGAGCGAGTCCAGCGGCTCCTCGACGCGGTTGCCACACAGAACGAGGCCGGCTGCCGCACGGAGGCGTCGCGGCGGCAAAACGACGACCTTCACCGAGATCAAGGCGCGACATCTCGGACGCCGACTGGCGGCGCCTGAGGAAGAAGAGACAAGGATCCGGCTGTCAGCCATAGTCGGACTCGCATTATCATAGAGCGCGACCGAGACGGTCGCCCGAGAGTAGTGGAACGACGGGACGACTGTCCGCCTCCCCCTCCTCGCAAGGAGAGGCGAGTCTCCCCGCCGCCTGTTGACCATCCGACTCTCGGCGACCGCCTTGGCTGCCGAGAAGGAATTGGGGAGAATGACGCCCGCCACCGGATCGACCGACTTCACTGATCCCTAGCGCTGGAGGAAGAAGACGAGTTGGGTCCGCCTTATTTCGGGCCCCGCATTCGAGACGAGCCCTTTCCCAGAGGGTTCACGCTCCCAAGAGACACGCCCAAGTATACCGGCTCCGTGAAGCCGGAAGACTGGCTAGTCGACTACTCCACGGCTGTCAGCATAGCAAACAGCAACAAGCGTGTCGCTGTAAAGTACGTTCTGCTCATGCTCCAGGGCACGGCCCGGACATGGCTGAACAGCCTGAAGCCCCGCAGCATCAACAGCTGGGTTGACTTCACCGAAGCATTCGTCCGCAACTTCACCAGCACGTACAAGCGTCCTCCCAAGCCTCGTCGGCTCTCCTTGCGGGTGCAAGGCCCCGACGAGTCGACTCGCGATTACCTCACGCGTTGGGCCGAGCTTCGGAACTCCTGCGAGGGCGTGCACGAGGTGCAGGCCATCGAGTACTTCATAGCCGGGTGCAGAGAAGGCACCCTCCTCAAGCACAAGCTCCTCTGCGACGAGCCAGAAACCCTCGACGAGCTGCTGATCATAGCGGACAAGTACGCCACGGCCGACTCCTCCATGAAGGCGGAGATTCAAATCATCACAACTGGCAAAGTGGCCCCTCGGGCTCCAAGAACTCTGGCGGGAGACGCCAACCGGCGACAACAGCAGGGCGACCACAAGCGCAAGGCCCCGCAGCCGGCTTCCAGCAGCCGGCAGGTCGCGACCGTTGAAGCCCAGCAGCCGGATGAGCAGCCTCCGCCCAAGCGACAGAAAGGCGGCAAGCCAAACTGGTTGCCGGACTTCTCCTACGAGCAGACCCTGGATGGACCTTGCAATTTCCATAGCGGCGCGAAGCCGTCGAATCACACCACCCAGAAGTGCCACTGGCTCACCAGGATCACCAAGGGAGACGGCCTCCAGCCATCCCCGCCTGCTGGGCAGCCGCCTCCGCCTCCGCCCCAGCAGCCGGCTGTCAGGCCAGTCGGCGCAGTACAAGATGAATACCCTGAAGAACACGGAGCCTATGTGGTGTTTACCAGTATGGCTGATGATCGACGCAGCAGGCGGCTGCAGCGACAAGAGGTGAATGCGGTAGCATCAGAGACGCCAGAGTTCATGCACTGGTCCGAGAAGCCCATCAGCTGGAGCAGGGCTGACCACCCAGAAGTGATGCCAAGTCCAGGCTCCTATGCCTTGGTCTTGGACACCACCTTTGCTACGGATAGACGAGCCACGCGTTTCTCGCGAGTTTTGATAGACGGAGGCAGCAGCATCAATATCCTATACAAGGACACCATGGAGAAGTTAGGAATCAAGCAAAGACAGCTTCAGAACAGCCGGACTGTGTTCCACGGCATTGTTCCTGGGCTTTCCTGCTCACCAATCGGCAAGATCCTGATGGACGTCCTCTTTGGAGACAAAGATCACTTCCGCCGAGAGTCTGTTTGGTTTGAGGTGGTGGACCTCGAGAGCCCATACCATGCGCTACTCGGCTGACCCGCCTTGGCCAAGTTCATGGCGGTCCCCCACTATGCCTACCTCAAGATGAAGATGCCTAGTTCCAGGGGAATTCTGACTGTGGCCGGCGACTACCGGAAGTCGTCTGCCTGCGCGGCTGAGAGCAGTCGGCTGGCCGAGTCCCTAGTAATCACGGCCGAGAAGCGACTCCTTGAGCGAGTTGTGGCGATGGCCGGCAAGCAGCCAGAGGTATCGCCCAACCCGAAGGAGTCGGAGGCTGAAGGTTCGTTCAAAGCGGCCAAAGAGACAAAGAAGATACCCTTGGATCCGGAGCACCCAGAGAGGTACGCTGTCGTAGGTGCAAACCTCGATAGCAAATAGGAAGGCGAGCTCGTCGATTTCCTCCGTGAGAATCGGGACATCTTCGCATGGTCCCCCAAAGACATGCCAGGTGTACCGACGGAATTCGCCGAGCACAAGTTACATGTCCGATCTAATGCAAAGCCGGTCAGGCAGCCCCTGCGCCGCCTATCAGAAGAAAAGAGAAGAGTTGTCGGAGAAGAGATAGCCCGACTCCTAGCAGCCGGCTTCATTATGGAAGTGTTGTTTCCAGAATGGCTAGCAAATCCAGTCCTGGTACTGAAGAAGAACAAGCAGTGGTGAATGTGTATTGACTACACGAGCCTCAACAAGGCCTGCCCCAAGGACCCTTTTGCTCTACCAAGAATCGATCAGGTGATAGACTCCACAGCCGGATGCGAGCTGTTGAGTCTTTTGGATGCATACTCAGGATATCACCAGATCAAGCTGAACCCGGCTGACAGACTGAAGACTGCCTTCATCACGCCGTTTGGAGCCTTCTGCTACCTCACCATGACGTTCGGCTTAAGGAATGCCGGCGCCACCTTTCAGCGCTACATGCAGAAGTGCCTCCTCAAGAAGCTCGGCAGGAACGCCTACGTCTACGTGGACGACGTGGTAGTGAAGACGGAAAAGCGTGGAACACTGCTGGAAGACCTCAAGGAGACCTTTGAGAACCTGCGCCGATTCCAGATCAAGCTCAATCCCGAGAAGTGTGTCTTCGGAGTACCAGCCGGCCATCTCCTTGGCTTCCTGGTCTCTGAACGCGGCATAGAATGCAACCCAGTAAAGATCAAGGCCATTGAGAGAATGGAGGTACCCAGCCGACTGCTGGATGCGCAAAAGTTCACTGGCTGCCTGGCGTCCATCAGCCGATTCATTAGTTGGCTGGGCGAGAAAGCTCTCCCTTATACCAACTGATGAAGAAGACCACTTTTTCGAGTGGAACCATAAGGCAGACGAAGCTTTTCTCCAGTTGAAGAAGATGCTGACTACTCCACCCGTCCTGGCGGCTCCGACTCCCAAGGAACCTATGCTCTTGTACATCGCCGCCACCAGCCGGGTAGTCAGCACGGTCATTGTAGTGGAACACAAGGAGGAAGGCAAGGCACTACCTATCCAGAGACCGGTATATTACCTAAGCGAAGTACTATCGACCTCCAAGCAGAACTACCCCCACTACCAGAAGATGTGCTATGGCGTACACTTTACTGCCAAGAAATTGAAGCCTTACTTTCAAGAGCATCCAATCACGGTGGTCTGCACGGCCCCGCTTGCCGAGATCATTGGTAGCCGAGATGCTTCTGGCCGAGTGGCCAAGTGGGCCATAGAGATGGCTCCTTACACCATCCACTACCAGCCCCGCACTGCTATCAAGTCACAAGCACTGGTCGACTTCCTCGTCGACTGGGCCGAGACCCAGTACCTACCTCCAGCGCCTGACTCCACCCATTTGCGGATGCATTTCGACGGCTCCAAGATGCGCACCGGCTTAGGAGACGGTGTCGTCCTCACCTCTCCTAAAGGCGACAAGCTCAAATACGCACTGCAAATCCATTTTGCCGCCTCCAACAACGTCGCCGAGTACGAGGCGCTCATTCACGGGCTCTGGCTTGCCAAAGAATTTGGCATCCGCCGGATCTTGTGTTATGGCGACTCGGACTTAGTGGTCTAGCAGTCATCTGGCGACTGGGACGCGAAAGATGCAAACATGGCGAGTTACCGTTTCCTCGTGGAGCAACTCAGCGGGTATTTCGAAGGGTGCGAGTTCCTCCATGTGCCAAGAAACGACAACGACCAAGCAGACGCCTTGGCACGAATCAGCTCTACCCGCCAAGCAATACCATCCGGTGTCGCCCTTCAATGCCTCATCAAGCCGTCTGTCAAACCTTCACCAGAATCAGACTCCATTTTTGTGCCGGCTCCTCCCGAAGACGCCGGATCTGACTCCAGAGCTCCGGCAGATGGTACGGGGATTTTGGCAGATGGCTCCAAAGCCGCCATAGTCGAACTCGGCCCAGGGACTGCGGCGGCGGACTCAAAGACTCCAGAACTCGACCCAAGGGCCGCGCCAGTCAGCCTGGGGACTTCATTAACCCATCAAGCAGTTGTTGACTCCAACCCGCTGCCTCCCAGCCCAACCGCCCTCGTCCAAGTCGCAGTTCTGGCAGTCGAAGAAATAGCAGCACCCTCATGGGCCCAGCCCATCCTCAAATTCCCGGTGAGCAAAGAGCTGCCGACTGATGAGACCTCAGCTCGGCAAATACAACACCGAGCGGCATCCTACACCATAATCAACAGAGAGCTGGTCAGGCGCAGCGTCACTGGTGTCTACTAGCGCTGCGTAGAGCCAGAGCAAGGCCAAGCAATTCTCAAAGATATCCATCAAGGCGAGTGCAGCCACCATGCGGCTTCGAGAGCACTCGTCCCCAAAGCCTTTCGACATGGTTTCTTCTGGCCGACTGCCCTAGAAGAGGTCAAGGAGTTGGTCCAAAAATGCAAAGGGTGCCAGAAGTTCAGCTCCAAGCCGCACCAGCCGGCTTCTGCACTCAAGACCATCCCCATTGCCTAGCCTTTCGCAGTTTGGGGTCTAGACATGGTGGGACCATTCAAGACAGCACGAGGTGGCTTAACTCACTTACTTGTCGCAGTGGACAAGTTCACCAAGTGGATAGAAGCGAAGCCAATCAAGAAGCTGAACGGTCTGACTACTGTGACTTTCATCTCCGATATCACAATTCGATATGGCATAGCACACAGCATCATCACCGACAATGGCACAAATTTTGCCAAAGGCGCCTTGGCCCATTTTTGCGCAACACAGGGCATCCGACTGAACCTAGCGTCCGTCGCCCATCCACAGTCAAACGGCCATGTGGAGCGAGCAAATGGCCTCATCCTGTCCGGCATCAAACCCCGGCTGATCGAGCCTCTGGAGCGCTCGGCTGGCTGTTGGCTCGACGAGCTACCAGCCGTCCTCTGGAGTCTGCGCACGACTCCAAACAAGTCAACCGGCTTCACGCCTTTCTTCCTCGTCTACGGTGCCGAAGCCGTCATCCCAACGGATATAGAGTTCGACTCCCCACGAGTCACCATGTACACCGAGGAGGAAGCAGAAGAAGCACGACAAGACGGCATCGATCTGCTGGAAGAGGGCCGGCTGTTGGCACTCAGCCGGTCCAGCATCTACCAACAGAGCCTGCGCCGATACCACAATAGGAAGGTCAAGCCAAGATCTTTCCAAGAAGGCGACCTTGTGCTCCGGTTGATCCAGCGAACAACCGGCCAGCACAAGTACTGGGCAATGACTCCTACTACCTGATTGATGTTCAGAAGCCCCGAGCACGCAAGAGGGACGACTCCGGCAAGGAGACAGAGCGGCCATGGAATGCAAATCTCCTCCGAAGATTTTACAGTTGATGAAGTATGTACCATGCTACCTTTTGTATTAAAGTACCAAGACTTCGGGCCCCCCAAGACGAGCTCGGGGACTGCCCTCTTTTGTCTGTATGATAAAAATAATGCCTACAAGTATGTTACTCTTTGTTATGCTGCTTGGCACTGGGCTCGACAAGTCGGCCCGGGGACTTGCCGCCTTGCACTGTGAAATGCTTCCTGCAGCCGGACAAGTAGTGTGTAACACCTAAACCGTCTCCTGTCAGAAGCCACAGCTCGCAGAAGCGACTGTACGGTGGGCAGAAGTAAGGTAGAATGGGTGTTCGCATGAAAAATGGCTAAGGACTCAAAGCATAAAACATAGCTCAAGACGGTTTCCAGCCTTTTTTCACAAAGCGACTCTCGAATAGTCGGATTGCCGCCTTCTATTCAACTTGCTCAAAAACTCTTAAAAATGGCTAAGTACTTGCCTTCCCAAAGTAGCCAAGCATTTGATCCAGCGGCAATCCGCAGAGTGGCTGTCCGATTGACAAGGCAGGCAACTAAGAGAAAGCGGCAAAGGAAAAAAGCCAAAAGAGCAATGAGCAAGAAAAGATACAACTCGGATAAATATATTTAATAACATAGGCCCTTGGCCGAATCTTCGAGCAGAAGTTCAAAATACACCCCGTGGGTGGAATTGTGCGAATCAACAAGTTCTTCAAAGACTACTGAAGCAGATAAAATAAAGGTAAAGCGGCAGCTTAAGAAGCAGCAGACGGATTCGGAGGGTCGGAGGAGGCGGCAGCGTCAGGCGTTGGGGCGGCCGGCTGGGTAGTCTCAGCTTGATCGCCTCTGGCGGCAGTCGGGTCGGTCGCACGCGGCTCATTGCTGGAGGCGCGGTCGAGCTGAGGCTGGCCGTCTGCTCCGTCTTCTGGTGCCTCCGTCTCACCTCCGTCCTCCGCCACGCCTTCCTCCTCGACGCTGGAGCCAATCACCTTTGCCGAATCCTCACCGTAGTCTGGGTTCATCCCAAACCACTCCGGCGGTACCTCCTCGCCCTCTTCAGACCGCTCGGGGATGAAGATGCTGGTGTCGGTGTACTCGGCGATCACCGTAGCACGCTTGACTAGGGCGTCTTCCGCAGCTGCTAGCTCCGGCCGGGCCTCCGACCAAAGCGTGGCCAGCCGGTCTAGATCCAGCCCCGGATACTACGCCTTGACGAACTCCAAGGCCCGGCGCGCTCCAGCTCGGGCCAAAGAACCCTTCCAGGCCTCAAGACGACCAGCCGCGACCTCTAGCCAGTCGGCCGTCAGGCTGGGGGTGCACGGAGCCTGCATATCCGGCCACAGGGCGGCAATCGCCTGGGCACCGACACGCTGAAGCCGGCGCAACATCCGGTGAGTCGGCCGAAGGCGAGCCTCGATGCTCAGGATGTGCTCGTCAAGGGTTCGGGGGGCGTCGACGGCGATCTCTGCGCCCTCCGCCCTCCGACCTTCACAATCAGCCTCGATGGCTTGGATGTCGGCTTGCGAGTGCCCAGGAAAGAAGTCTGCCAAGACAGAAGAAACGAAGAAGCAAGTCAAAAACCAGGAGTCGACACGACTTATAATCGGCAGCTCGAAGAAAGAAAGTAAAGAAACTCACCATCAACGATGTCTTCAATCTCATGGAAGCCGGAGGCCAGCATCGCCTCCTTGTCAGATCAGGAGGAGCGCTCACTCGCAAACTCGGCCAGGAGGGCGGTTTCCGTCTCTTCCGCCTCCCTCTATGTCTTCGCAAGCATCTCCTTCTGCTCTGCCAATTGAGTGGCCAGCAGATCGTGCTCCTTGGTGAGCTTGCTGCACTCCTCCCCTTTGATGCGCAATGCGGAGTTGGCTTCGCTCAGCTGCTGTTGAAGAGCAGCAATGGCCCCTGAAAAGAAGGAAGAAAGAAGGCGTTAAGTCATCAATAAAGAAGATCACCGGGGAGATCCAGCCCGACTGCTCAGTAGTCGGCCCGAATTTCGTGGACTACAGCCCGCGGGTGCACCAACGCGCCCCCGCAAAGAAGAAAAAGGACTTACTCCGGCTCTCCGACAAATTGGCGGTCCGCTTGCCCAGCTCTTCAATGTTACGGTTGAAGGCAGTGACGCGGAGGTTGTGGTAATCCTGCGTCAAGCGTTTCAAACAAAAAGTTAATACCCAGAGTGCATCAATTGGAGTTTCGGGCCGCCTGCTCACCAGCCAGCCCGAAACTCGGGGACTACACCCAGTGGGTGCGCTGGCGCGCCCCCATAGAGAGGAACAAGGAAACAAGGACCAAAGGAAAAAAACATACCCGGACGGCTGCCCGCGACGCCAGGTACACCTTGGTGCAATTCTGGAGAGCGTCACTCTCAGCATGAAGCTTCGCCTGGACGTCCAGAAGCGCCTGGTTCAGCGGCCCTGTGCCGCCTCCCCGCACCCACCCAATGGGCGCGCCGCTCGTCGCTTCGGTGTCTGGGATCGCCGAGCTGGCGGTGCCGGCCTCCAAGGGGCGGGGTGCCGAAGTCGCCTTCTCCATATGGCGGCGCGTTGGCGAGCCGACTTGGAGGAGTAACCTCGCCATGGCCTCGTCTTCGGTCGGCGGCACCAGAGAGTCCGCTGGCTGCTTGCCTTGCGCACTCTCAGACGGCGGCGGAGGCGGCGGCGGAACGATCACGTCCGGCGTAGAGGGGTCGCCGCCTTCCCTCTCCATGACGGGGTTCTCGCCGCCGGCTTCCCTAGTCTGCCCCATGAATTCCGGAGGCAGAGGCGCGGAGTTCAGCGGGGTGACAAACACCACCGATTGGCGGCGTGCGGCCTCCTCGACCTGCCGCTTCATCGCGGCGGCGGCTTCGGCCTCCGCCAGTTTTTTCTTGGCGGAGGCCTCCGCCCTATCAGCCTCCGCCTTCTCCAGGTGCATGGCCTCTTCTTTGTTGCGCTTCTCCTGCACATTCCGCTCTGTCGCCTCCCGGAGGTCAGCAGCGGGGTCAATCCGCCGAGTGGTGGCGGACGTCTCCGCTGACCCCATGACGGAGGCGGCGGTGACCCTCTCAAGAGCGAGGGGAGCCCTGAAGCAAGGGAAGCAAGCAAAAGACTCAGGCAAATCTACAAAGAAAGAATAAAGCATTGAGACAGAATACTCACGCGGAGACCAATGGCGGCTTCTTCACTTCCTTACGGAAGTGGATGGCCTTCGCGACCGCTTCGTCCCGCCGGGTCGCTGCAGCCGAACCCTTGGGTTTCTTCGGCCGACTGCCGAACAAGGTCGGCACGACCCTGCGCTTCTTCCCGCCGCCTGGAGCACCCGGTGCGGCAGAAAAGCCTGCGCCAGGCTGGCTGGCTCCTGGCCGATGGCGGGGGGCGACTTCTCCCTCGGTGTCGTCGTCAGGCCAGTCGGCGAAAGTGGCCGAAGGCCTGAAGTCGCCTGCTGCTCCTCCTCCTCCCTCGGCATCGTCCTCCAGAGCCGCCGCCCCCAGATCGGGGTCGTCGATGTCGCTCTCCTCCCGGTCGGCAAGGAACTCGCGGGCCGGCCCCGAGGTGCCAGCTGGCGGGTGGAGGAGGGGATTCTGACCAAAGCCGACTGGTCAAAACAAACTCGGCGAGAAAGAAGACAATCCAAAGAAAGAAAGGAAATGCAACTCACCACGGGTGGGGGGTTGGCACGGGAGTACAGCTCCTTGCCGAACCACCAATCCTCTAGGAGCTTGCTGTCCGAGCGGTAGTTCACCATGAAGGCCACCTCCTCGTGAGGCATGTCCTTGGTGCACATCCGACTCGGGTCACGGTGCCCGCTCATTTGGCATATCATATGGGGGCGGCCTTGGAGCGGGAGAACTCGGCGCGCCACGAAGGCGGCCAGCAGGTCTGGACCAGTCAAGCCCTCCGACTGCGTCAGCACTCGGAGTCGCGCGATGGCGCCGGCTCCCGCAGGCGTCAGCGACTTGGCCCGATACGACCAGTTGGCCAGTCTCCCAGCCGGCGGGCCGGCTTCGAAAGCCAGCAGGTTGACCCAGTCTCCCCTCGTGGAGACGCTTCTGACGTAGAAGTACGATCTCTGCCACATCTTCACCGACTTTATCAGCGAGATGGAGGAGAAGGGGTTGTCGGCCCCCAACCTTCGCACGGCGATGAAAGCGCCGCATTGAGCAGGCACGCTTGCAGCCTGGGTGCCGAGCTTGGAGAAGAAGAACTCCCCCCAGAGCTTGAGGGTGGGGAGGACTCCGAGGAAGCCTTCGCACAAGGCCACGAAGGCAGACAGCAGCACCACCATGTTGGGCGTGAGGTGGTGCGGCTGGAGGCCGTAGAACTCCAGGAAGGAGCGGAAGAAGCTGCTCGCCAGCAGCCCCAACACGCGCAGGCAGTGCAAGCGGAAGATGACCCGCTCGCCCCCCTGCGGCACGGGGGAAATCTCCCCCCTCGGCGCAAGACACACCCGCAGGTGATCCTCTCCGGGGAGCCGACGAGTCCTGCGGAGGAACTCGATGTGGTCGTCGTGAACTTCGGAGCCGTCCCAGGTGCCAGAGCGCACCGGGGGAGGCACGGCGGCAGAGGAAGAGCTCATCGCGAGTTGATAACCGCGGCGTTCATCGAAGCCTGGGCGCGCGGCGGCGCGAAGAAGAAGAAGAAGGAGGAGAACGAGGAGCAGTGAGAAGGAGGAGAGCGAGGAGCAGTGAGAAGGAGGAGAGCGAGGAGTGGTGGGAAGGAGGAGCGCGCGTGCCCCCCTCTTTCCCCTACTTATAGCCTCGTGGGCCGCGAAGCCGAGGGGGCGGTCGTGGGATTTACTGCACCCACGGCCCCACGACCCCCACGTTCCACGACAAAGTTACTGCGCGCAGTAACTCCACGGGAATCCCAACCGTCCGCCGGGGCCGCGGCGGATCCGATCGGGCGCCGAGGCACGGTAGTGGCGGGCCCCGCCTATGGGCCTGTCCCGTCGCACGCGTAGGCTGGCAGAATGGCCCAGCCACGTGTCATCGCATGACAGGCCTAGAACGGGCGGCGGCTCGGAGGCTTAGCAAGCACGCTACTTGGATCCCGCCGCGACGTTCGAAATATTGTGCGAGTCAGAGTTGGGCGAATCTGACTCCTTCTAGCCGGCCCGGCGGAAGTCAACCAAGAGCCATGTGTTGAGAACCCGGAAAGAGAAACTGCCGAGGCTTCTCGGCCGATCGTCCGCGGCGCATCACCAGCTTCGGGGACTACTGTCGGAGTAATGGGCCACGGGTAGGCCAACCTGAGGCCTAGAACCTTTCAAGACATCGGGGCAGGCTGCGCCCCTCAAGACCCCAGGACGAAGAGCCGCCTTCGAGAAGTCGACGGCAAGATGGCCGACTGACCACTCATGGCCGAGTCCCAGGGAATACTTCAGGGAAAGCCGACTCCTGACTGGCGACTTCTAGAGAAGCCGGCTTTGGGGAGTCGGCCTGCGACTCCAACAAACTCCATGACCTCATCAAGTGGGACGGGGCAGGGGAGTGGCTACAATGAAGCCCACTCCCGCCCCTTACCAAGGGCAGGCATGGCCACAGCGCGCCGTACCCTGGAAGATCTCCGTGCGGGGTGGCACTGTTGCCATGCCGGCCCTGACATCAGCATCGCAGGACCGAATCCTGCACCCACGATGGCTTGTCTATGCGGCCCAGAGGCAGCGGGTCCCACCAGTCAGTGAGACCCCAGGAGACGGCAAGAGGACCACCAATCGGACCCATCGAGAGTCGGCCCCGGGGAGTCGGCCGAGCCCTCCCCTGGGGCCCACGCGCCATTAATCAAGATGTGATGGAGAGTGGCAATAGTGATCGCCCGCCAGGCGGCGGGGCTGTTGCCACGACCTCATGATCAAGCCCGCGTATCAGAAGCACGGCTACAGTAATCAGCAGCCGGCAAGACCCGCCCGCGGCGGACGCGGCCTGTCGGCTCCGTACCAGGCCAGTCGGCGGGGCCCCCCAGTCGGCGGGCCCCAGCGGTCGGCAGGGAAGACGGAGGCCAGAGGCGCTGACGGCTGGGCCCGCGTCTACCCCTGGGGGTTAGGCCTATATAAACCCCCAGGGCACCCATGCAAAGGGTTGGAACCCATTAGCTCTAGGCCATATCATATAGGAGGGAGAGAGCTAGCCTTGCCCTCTCCTACCTCCAGGAAACAGCTCAAGGAGCAACCGTGTAAACACTTTGCCATAGTGATCATGCGGAGACCCCGTAGAGCAGCAGTAGGGGTATTATCTCCCCGGAGAGCCCTGAAGCTGGGTAAGATTCGCCGGCGTGCATGTCTTCGCCTCATCCCGTTTCCAGGCACCGGCGACGTTCTACTCGCCCCCACCATGATAAGCCATCCTTTGGCATATGTCGCACCTAACCCCCGACACCGGTGTTGTTTAGATATTCGGAGCCGTCATAATCTTCTTCATTCTGATCATTATCTAGCCCGCGAGGATTGCGTATGATATTGAACAGGGCCTCTTCTCCCTCTCTACTGGTATTGTCCGCCATAGGTTTTATTTAACTAATCCAAAAGAAATATATTCAAATTACAATGCATGGATGCAATCAATTAATAAGGAAAAACTGAATCAATCATAGTACATAATAAGCATCATCGAATATAATATCGAATACGTCGTCTCGAATAATAGATATAATCTCGAATACATCGTCTCGAATAATATATATAATCTCGAATAAATCATCTCGAATATTATATATCGAATACATCACTAGCTAGCTAGCTAGCTAATAAAGATCGAATATTAGAGAGTAATCTAGGCGGTGGACAACCAAAGTGAAGGAACCATCACTGGATCATAGCTCGGGTGATCTCCCCAAAGAACCTACCAGGTATTGGAGAACCTGATGTCCATAGCAGCCATGTAGCGATGGACGTGCTCGTCCTCCTCCCTGACACGGCGACGTACCACCTCCGGCGGGGCTGGCTCCCTCCGCACGGAAAGTGGCCCACGCGAACGCCACCAAAGGAGATGAGGGTCGACGACGGGACCCGGGGCCGGGTTCCTCACCAACCGTCGCGCCCCCGAAGGTAGCACCTCCCAGTGCCAGCCCAGTGGAGCCCAGTCCTGGACATGGGTCCTCTGAAGCAGGACGTCATCGCGAACGGGTCGACGGGGAGGATGCGGGCCGGGCATCATCGACAACAAATACTATATGCAAATGTAACACTAATTATGCTATCATTGCATATGTCAAAATTTTATATGCTATTTCATACTAATTAAGCATCTAACACTAAAAACAGAAAAAACAACTTCTATACATCCATTAAAAAACATAAAAACAACATTATATAAAAAATTACATACTAATTAAACACTAATTATATCCATCTAAAATGCATTCATACATATATACTAGTGAAAAAATAATAATCTAAAAAATCTAAACTAATTAAATATACAAAATATGTATATACTAATTAACTTAAGGAAATGTGTGTGTGTGTGTGTTCATCATGCTTGTGTGTGTGTGTGTATGGGCTCGGGGAGGGGCGGCGCCCATGGTGGCCGCCGGGGGCGAGGGAGAGGGGTTAGAAGGGGAGAGCTCACAGCGGGGCGACGGCGACGGCGAGGCGACGGCCGGGGGCGGCGACTGGCCGGGGCGTGACG